>NW_023505932.1:0-7200 GCF_004664715.2 Peromyscus leucopus | reverse complement strand
CATCTAGATTGTTTTTAAGTTCTGGCTATTAAGATTAAATGCTGCTATGAACATAGTGGAGCAACTGTCCTTGTGGTATGATTGAGCATGCCTTGGGTGTATGCCCAAGAGAGGTATCACTGGGTCTTGAGGAAGATTGATTCCAAGTTTTTGAGAAGTTACCATACTGATTTCCAAAGTGGCTCTACAAGTTTGTACTCCCACCAATCTTGTTCTGCATCCTCTCCAATATAAGAGGTCATCATTCTGACAGGTGTAAGATGGTATCTCAGAGTCGTTTTGATTTGCATTTCCCTGATGATAATGATGTTGAGCAGTTTCTTAGATGTCTTTCAGCCATTTGAGATTCTTCTGTTGAGAATTCTCTGTTTAGATCTGTAGCCCATTTTTTAAATTGGATTGTTTGGTATTTTGATATCAAGTTTCTTGAGTTATTTATATATTTTGGAGTTCAGGCCTCTGTCAGACTTAGGTTTGGTGAAGATATTTCCCATTCTGTAGGCTGTCATTTTGTCTTATTTACCATGTTCTTTGTCTTAGAGAAGATTCTCAGTTTCAGGAGGTCCCATTTTTTTTTTAAATTGTTGCTCTCAGAGTCTGTGCTACTGGTGTTATACTTAGGAAGTGTTCTTTTGTGCCAATGCATTCAAGGCTACTTCCTACTCTCTCTTCTATCAAGTTCAGGGTAGCTGGATTTATGTTGAGTTTTTTCATCTACTTGGGCTTGAGTTTTGTGCATGGAAATAGATATGGATCTATTTTCAATCTTCTACATGTTGACATCTAGTTCTGCCAGCACAATTTGTTAAAGATGCTTTCTTTTTTCCATTGTACAGTTTTAGCTTCTTTGTCAAAAATCAGGTGTTCATATGTGTGTGGATTAATATCAGGGTCTTCAATTCAATTCCATTGGTGCACATGTCAATTTTTATGCCAATACCAAGCTGTTTTTATTAGTATAGCTCTATAGTAGAGTTTGAAGTCACAGAAGGTGATGCCTTCAGGAGTTGCTTTATTGTAAAGGATGATTTAAGCTATCCTGGGTTTGTGTGTGTGTGTGTGTGTTTCCATACGAAGTTGAGTATTGTTCTTTTGAGGTCTGTGAATAATTGTGTTGGGATTTCGATGGGGATTGCATTGAGTCGGTAGATTGCTTTTGGTAGAATTGCCATTTTTATTATGTTGGTTCTATCTATCCATGAGCATTGAAGATATTTCCATTTTCTGACATCATCTTTGATTTTTTTTCTTCAAGTACTTAAAGTTCTTGTCACACAGGTCTTTCACTTATTTGGTTAGAGTTATCCCAAGGTATTTTATATCATTTGTGGCTATTGTAAAAGGTGATGTTTCTCTGATTTCTTTCTCAGCCCATTTATCATTTGTATATAGGAAGGCTACTAATTTTTTTTTAGTTAATCTTGAATCCCACCACATTATTAAAGGTGTTTATCAGTTGTAAAATTCCCTGGTAGAATTTTTGGGGTCATTTATATATACTATCATATCATCTGGAATAACAAATTTCAACACCTTCCTTTCCAATTTTTATCACCTTGATCTCCTTTAGTTGTCTTATTGCTCTAGCTAGAACTTCAAGTACTATATTAAATAGATATGAAGAGAATTAATAGCTTTGTCTTGTTCCTAATTTTAGTGGAATCGCTTTGAGTTTCTCTCCATTTAATTTGATGTTGGCTGTTGGCTTACAGTAAATTACCTTTATTATGATTAGGTATGTTCCTTTTACAGAACAGGTAAATGCAGCATTCTCAGGGTCTTGAAGAATAAGGAGCTGAGTTGGATGTGTCACATACATCTGACAGAAAAACAATGAAGGGAAGGGAGCCCAATCTGCCTCTTCTTGTCACTCATCTATCTGAGTCCAAGTACTCTCAGCTGTGAAAATGAGGCTCAGCAGATTAACATCCAGGGATTGTGGGAAGGCTAAACACAAAACTATACTACTAGAAATGAGAATGTCAATTGAGTTCACCCACAACTGTTTCAAATGAATTTCAGGTATTGCTGCATTTGTCAACAGTGGAAGAACTACAACCAGTGAAGGTTGCCTACAAGGCTGAAGATAGTTGTTGTGGGAAAGCTGGCTAGACATAAACAACACCTTCTTCACATTTACAGAGCTTCTGAGATGTGTAGGTGACAATGAGATTTGTGAGCCAGGAGTTAGCTCTTGGGAGCAGACAGGATGCCATGCAGGGCTCTTTACTGCGTGTGCATGGTCATGTTGTCAGTGCCCACCTAGGTTCCTTACCCTAAGCCTTGTATGTGTCCTGGGACCACATGAAGATGCTGCCCAGGCTTCTTGTCCTAACTGCTCTGGACCTCCCTGTATAAGGGTAAGTTACTTTTCATCTTACCAAAAGTGCTTTTGTTGAGTGACAAGTGCCCTTGACTTGAATGATAGACAGACTTCCAGTGTTCTCTTTGCTAGAGGATGGAAGTAGCTTTGCTATTTTGTGACATTACTCTGGAGTAGACAAATCACTATTCAAATTAACCTCATACCAGTGTATTTGACACTCCACATATTAGTACTGCATTGGTGACTGTTCTATTGCTGTAAAAAGACACCATGACCATGACAATCTGATGAATGAAAGCATTAGTTGGGGTTCCTTACAATTTCAGAACTTTATAATCATTTTTGTGGTGAGCATAACAACTGGAGCAATAGCCAAGAGTTCTACACGCTGATCCATGGGCAGCAGGAAGAGTGACACTGAGCCTGGCTTGGCTCCACCTAATGAACTTATTTCCTCCAACAAGGCCACACCTACTCCAACATGGCCCCACCTCCTGTTCCTTCTCAAGTATGGCCATTGTCTAATGACTAAGCATTCTGTGCCAGGTGCAACAGAGGTGAGTAAAATAGGGAGACCTCCCACTTTGAGGCGGTGACTTTTGAGCTGAGACTTCATAACAGGTTACAGACAAACTTGGGGACAGCCTTTGACTGGAAGCTGAGGGAGGACACTAAGCTTCATCTGGGAACTCACAGTAGACCTGAGGGCCTAGGGTAGAAGATGCAGAAATCAGGGGCTTGTGGTAGCACCCAGCACTGCACTCACATGCAGAAAGCACCAGCAAATGTCAATAATTCCATCTGCTCATAAAAAAAATGACATCTCAGTTGTAAATAAAGCGACTCAACCTGAAAACTCTGTGTTCTCTTTTCAAATATTCATTTCCTGGAAGGAAATGAATAAGAGACATACGCTGGGTCCCATGTAAGTCGATTCTTCTGCCTAGATGTGTACACTGGTCCGCAGCCCTCTAGAGGCCCTGTTAAAGTGGAGAAATGCCACTGTGGAGATATTGGGGACAAAGAGACCTCTCTGAAATGAGGGTCTCAGGCAAACAAGATGCTGCTTCCAGGAAGACAGGGGGTACAGAAGAACCTCTCTAGACAAGTTTCCCCTCTGTGTTATCTCTCCATTGATTCTATCACCTCCCTGGCCTAAGCATTGGAATAGAGCAGGAAGCCTTACTCTAGAACATATGCTAATCAGTGTTATTGGAGAGTGCTGTGGGATAATGTTCTTGTACACCAGGTTAAAAAAATGATGATTGGCCAGTAAACAGACAGGAAATATAGGCGGAGAGAAGAGACAAGGAAATTTCTAAGAAGAGGATGGCTGAGGACACACAGGAAACAAGATGTCAGGACAGAACTAAAAAATGGTGTCAATCAACGTGGCTAAACATAGATAAAATTTATGGGTCAATTTAAATGTAAGATATGGTCAATAATAAGTCTGAACTAATGACCGAACAATTATAATTAATATAAGCTTCTGAAAGATTATTCTGTAAGCGGGCCAGGGGCTAGGGGGTGGGGCTGGGGGGACCCAAAAAACTTCCAGCTTCAGGAGGGGACTTAGTCATGGTATCCCAGACAGTGAGTAGAAGATCTGCAGCTGGATGGTGCCCTCTGCTACACCAGGATCCTACCACTTTACATGTATCTCCGTTACACTTTATCAGCAGAATGCTCTGCACTTCTAAGGTCTCTTGCAGCCTGATTTCCTGAGTGCTTTCCCACTAAGCAGAGGGAGGCACAGATTCCTCAAAATTAGATCTTAATTTGTATGAATTATACAACCTACACAAACCATCCATGTTTCAGAAGAACAGACCCTTAAGATTCTCTTCACAGCAGATTTCATTCTCACTTCATCTGTTGACCAATGAGGAACATTTCAAGACAAATATACAATCCACAGAACTTCTTTACAACAGTCCTAGTGTCCAATGTGGAGAGCTATCCCAGGAACAACTGGAAAGTGTTCAGAACAAGCTCAGCATCGCCTCCACCATGAACACTCAGTCCATCATTTCTTTGTTTAAATTGAATCCCTGGATTTGCCATCTGATGATTCACAGTGCTCACTAGATAACATCTGTGCCCATGGCCAGCACTAATAGCCATCTCTCTTCTACCCACAGAAATGAAAAAAGATCAAAAAGCCATGAATCTCATGATGGAGGATCCTGACAAAAATAAAAATGGTCAGGTATGCTTTGATGAATTTTCAGCCATATTAAGTAAGGTATTGGTTTCTAACAACAAGAAAATAGACAAGAATGTTTCCTGTGGAGCTCAGGGACTTGGCCATGGTCCCAGGAATGGGCCAAGACTCAGAGGGTGGCGATGGCATCTGCCATGGCAAGTCATCAGTAGGCCAAGCCACCTTGTACATGCCCAAACAAAGCTACAGAGAAGGTTGTGTCCCATATCCTTGGTTGTGGAACTGTGAGATGGGGAACAATAAAGTCTGTCTCCATGCAAGTGCCCTCCATGATGTTTCTGTCTCCTAGACCTGTCTTTCCCTGAGGCCTGAGCAGTAGACAGGCCTGCTCTAGCTTGCAACTCAAGCCCTGTCCGCATTTCATCACAATGAAATGACCATCAGCAACTTCTCTGTCTACTTTGAACTCCTAGGACTCACTGTGACCTGTGCCCATCTTGGACTTATGCCCTACTGTTTGAGAGGGAATTCCCATGTTTAGCCTATCAATGTGGCCCTTGTCACCACAGAAACAAAAGCACTTGGTCTCCCTTCAATATGTCAGCCATTTCTAACTTCACTCCAGCCCTTCTTCACTGCCCACTGTCCACAAATTCTCCTAAAAGAACCCTGTTGCTCTAAAAGTTGTCCTAAATGGACGCAGGGCAATGCGGTGTCTGGGAGTACTACTGGAACCCAGCAGTGGAACGATGGAATATGAGTGCCTAAAATCCCATTGCTGAATCCATACTGCCATTTCTGTGTGAACTTACAATAAACAGTTACCCTAGAATATGGTATCCTTATCTGTGAAGTAAGGTAATGATGTTTTCCTTCCCATCAACCCTACAGAGCAGGGGATGGTGTTAATTGAGGAATACCTGTGAAGGTCATAGTGCATTGTGAATCCAGAAGGCTCCCAAAGGAGGCTGGAGGTGTTACATGGCCTTCTGTGGTTACTTTAAGAAGTTTCTTGAGTGAAAGTCCCTTGACTCAATGGCTCACATTTATGCCCACTAATTGACACTGCAGAACTCTGGATTTTGGTTGTCTTAAAGAATGGAGGTAGGAGAATATTCTCCACCATGTTCAATTTTAACCCAGTGGCTCTAGGTTTTGAAGAGAGAATATCTGTAAACAACAAACAATTCATGACTAGAAACACCTGAGGACCCTGTGCTGGCCCACCCAACAGGTGAGGTCTTGGTTAGCTTGATCTGCTTTGCCTGGCACATCTTCCTTCAGCCTTGCATTCAGGTTCTGTCTCTACTCCAACAGGTGTCACCTCCTCCAGACTCTGTTCTCTGTAGTGTTAAAGGGTGCAGTGCCCCTGGGAATGGAACACTGAGGCTCTAGTTTCTCAAGAAGAAGGGACAACAGGGATTCCCAACTAAGATCAATGACCAAGATACAGGGTTTAAGGCTGACTCTGAGTAGGGCCACAAAAGCAGCTCAGATAAACTAGACCAGGGCTGACAGCACCTGGGAACCAGCCTGTGAAGAAGCCCAGGTTCCTTCTACCTGTTGAAGAGCCCTATCACCACATACTCCCTTAGCTCTTTCCAATTGCAGCCCTCGAGAAGCCCTGCCATCTGAAACTGGAGAGGTCAGTGGACTGTGTCCCTGACATCAGGAATGTCATGTCTGTGAAGATGGGTCTGATCACTTGTCTGAGGGCTGTTTGTCAGGTCACTCTCAATGACTGTCCCATTTTTGTTCTACAGAGCTGAATTGAGGGAAAGAAATAAAGTATTAAAATTACAGCAAAAGGTCATTAGCACTTTATTAGAACTTCAGAGGTCCATTAGCCATCATTTTCACTACCTGATCCTTACCCTCCCAAATATTAATTGCTTCCTTGAAACACCTTTGCTTTGATTTAGCCTATATTAGCCGTGGTTCTCTGGAATAACACAAGTTAAAGAATGCTTGCGTGTGTGTGTGTGTGTGTGTGTGTGTGTGGTGTGTGTGTGTGTAGTGTGTGTGTTGTGTTTGTTGTATGTGTACACTTAATATAAAGTGTGATACACATAATGTATATATGGAGAGAAACAGAAGGAGGAATTTATTATAATGACTTATTGACTGCAGTCTAACTGGTCCACAAATGGCTTCCTATGAACCATAAAGCCTATGAAATCCAGTAGTTGCTCAGGCCACAAGGCTAGGTGTCTCACCCAGTCTTCACTAGACACTGAATCCCAATCAAGCAGGTTCTAATGATAGTAAAGAATGAACTAGCCTAGCAACAGGAGGGTAAGCGCAAAGCATAAACTTCCTTCTTCGTGTCCTCAGATAAGCTTTCCAGCAGAAAGTAGAGCCCTGATTAAAGGTGTCATTTCCTGGCCCAAGATCCAGATTAAAGTCTGCCTATTTGCCTCAAAGATCTGGATTACAAGTGGATCTTCCTATTTCCAGCAAAGCCTTAACTGGTGTGCCATCCATTTTTTTTATTTTAATTATTTCCATAGGTAGTCAAGTTGACAACCAAGAATAGCCACCACAAGTCTTTCGCCTTTCTCCTCTCCATTTCATGGAGAAGTTTACATATTAAACTTTTCCAGCAGTGCTTTTCAAACATACCTGCCCAAGCATGCCTCAAAGTTCTTTCCACTTGATAGGACACTGACATCCACTGAGGTCTACTCAATGATGGGCCTCACCACAT
>NW_023505931.1:0-1444 GCF_004664715.2 Peromyscus leucopus | reverse complement strand
TGTGAGCCCATTCTTAAGACAGACTTCAGAAATGTTAGGCCATGACTTGTGATCAGCAGTGCAATTGTGAATGGTAAAAGAGGGAATCTCCGTGGAGTGGGAAGTTGTGCTTTCATCTGACACGGGTTTACAAAGTTGGGTTATTGGTTTGTTATTTAAGAAAGCAAATCTGTTCCTGCTCAACAAAACCCTTTGGACTGCATTACGGCCCCCCTCTACTCCACAGTAATGGAGGGAACTGAAAAAATTAGCATCACTAAGTGTGTGGAAAGTATCAATTACGTAAGAACTTGAAACACACTCTTGACAAAGGAGCCTTGGTATGGTGAGAGGAATTTGGGTTTGGGAGTCATAAAAAAAACTGAATTTAAATAGCCATTTAGTAGCTTTGAAACATTTTTTATTCTCTGGATCAAGCTGTGCACAGTATGTAATAGGCAATCAATGGATACTCAATAAAAATAATGAAGGAATAAAAGCAATAGCTGTCCAATTTCAGGCAGTCACTTAACATACCTGCGCTCAGGCCTAAGTGTCCTTCTCTATAGAATGGGCCTCAAGATAATTATTTTGAAGAGAATTTTTAGGATTTGAAAAATACAAAAATGTTGGAAATAATGATTGGAAGGCACTCATTACATTTGACTGTCTTGCTGGTCCATCCCATCCGTACTTGCTCTCTGCTCACTGGTGTGTGATATGAAGACTCTCTTGATTTGCAGTCTTCAAGCCAAGAAGCTATCTCACACAACCCTCACTCTAACTTCAGCCTAGTACCTAGAACATTAAACACTGAGCCTTGCCTTTGGTTTGAGGAGAATTCCTGTCAGGAGAGATGGGCTTTCACTCAATTAGGTGGGTCTTTTCTTCTTCATGCATGTATTTAATAATCCCATATGGTGTCTGATATAGTTCCTGTGCTTTGGGGTATTTTTAATCTACAGCTTTTTACCCAGATTTGACCCACCATTCTGATCCATTATTTCTCATAATCATTATTTCATTCAGTGCTTGTTTCCCATAGGGCAGGTGTTTGGGATGAGTAGCCATGATGGCGATGAACAGGTTAAAATCCCCTCTGAGCACTAAGTATCTGGGAAGGGCAGATTTAAACATAAACCTACCTTGCAGTGTAGAGGTATAAATTCTTAAGAAAAACATAAATTCACGATGGCTCAGCCTGGGGCAGAGAAGGTATCAGGAGGATCGTGTGGAAGAGAGGGATAGATCCAGTGTCCCTGCTCTCCTGTCGCTGACTGACTGGTGCTTCTGTACCCCAAATCAGTCACCATCTCTACATACTGTTGCCATCCAAAGCCTGTTTGGGCCAATGTATGTCATATTTAGCCTTTAAAATGTCAGTTCTCTGAGAGTGGGTATGTTGCAGTCATGTTTGCCACCAAGTCCCTGACCACAAAACAGAGTCTGGCACCTTACAAATGAT
>NW_023505930.1:0-1000 GCF_004664715.2 Peromyscus leucopus | reverse complement strand
GAGAAAGGGCATTACCAAAAGAAATGAACAGAATTCTTGGGGGCTCTTGTGAAAATAGCCATGGAAACACATCTGGAGGAGAGGACAGCCTATTTAACAGAGAAACGATTTGAGCACTGCAGCCTCTGGCTGGGCATCTTCTGGGGCTTCTGAGATATTCCTGGCTGGCCCTTTTCCCCTCAGTTCTAAACTGTAGAGTGATTTTGTTAGCTCAGTGAGATCCCTTAACTTACAACTGTAATTCATGGATCTGCCTCACAAACCATGTAGACAAGACAATTCCTGGCAATTTTGGTGCCAGGGGCATTTCCTTTCATTACAGAACATAGAGGAGAAAACAAGAGCCAGAAAGGTTCACTGGCCAACCCACAGTGTTACCTGATTAAAATCAAAAGCAGCGTTCCTCCCCTCCCCATCCTGGGGCTGGCAAACTGCAGAGAATCACTAAGGAGCAAGAAAGTGGTTTGCATGATTCTCAGGAAAGAAAGGGTGTGTGCATGCATGATTCCCCAAATTCATTTACAAAGAGGAATATTATAATAGAAATGAAGAGATTTTTATGGGAGGGAAATAAGCTGCAGAAATAGTCCCTCCCTCTCCACCCAACGTACAGGTAATTGTTGCATCTCCAGACTTTTATTTGCCTAAGCTTCATTGTGTAAGTTGGTGTTGGGTAGCTTAAAAGTATGAAGGTTGTTATGTGTTCATACCATTGCTTTTGAAGACTGGTATCCACAAACTTCATAGTATCAAATACAGAATTCTTATAAGAAAGATATGCAGTCCTTTCATTAAGAAACTGAATACAAAGAAACACAGCTATCAGCAGAGAAAAGAAGTAATTGGGTACACAGAGAAAGAAAAACCCAGTGGTATGGGTGGTCTTAGAATTTATTATAAGCAAAAAAAAAAAGAATGAAGGGGGAATTGTTTAAATATCATTAGAAATAAACATTTTAAAGAGAAAAAAATCAAACACTTAGAATTATTTGGTGCAGCT
>NW_023505929.1:0-21985 GCF_004664715.2 Peromyscus leucopus | reverse complement strand
TTAATTAAGGGAGAGCTGAAGGTGAGGGGCCCTGAGGACTAAAATGCAGCTGCTTATATAGGGAATCAGGTAAACGTGCCGTACTGTGATTGGGTCCCGCCAGAATGCAAGCACAGGGATCCACGGGATAGGCTGAGGACATAAGGTCAATTACCATACTCGTGCATCATAGCCAAATATGGAGTTGTTTACAGCTGGGCTACCAGGAAGTCAGCGCCATCTTAGAATGGCTCCCTACATGGACTCATGTGCACATTTTACAGACACACACTCATACACATAATTAAAAATAAACTTTTAAAAACAGCTCTATAGTGTTTTTTGCAATTTATAAATATAAATGTCCCACACACACACACACAAAGGGCCAAAACCAGCAATTAAGAAATGTTACTGTCACAATTTAGGAAAGAAAAAGTGGGAGAAAAATATATCCTTACTTAGAATTTACCAAGTAGTCATTTACTTAGGATCCAAGGTGTGTAGTTCAGCAGGCTTATTACTATATATATTAAACAGGACAATGATTTTATATATGATGTGGAACAAAATTTAAAAGAACCACAAAGAAACAACTTTAAAATTTTTTAGCAGTTTCTCTCCTGAAATTAAATAAATCTTTATTTCAGTATAATTAATAATGGCATACCAAAGAACATCAGCACTAGTAAGTTTTGAAATCCTTAGCTCAAACAAGAAAAGATAATCTGGAAATGATGTAATAAAAATGTGGATAAAATTTTCACCAGGAAACCTTCCCAGGAACTCCCATTCTACAAATATGCTGATTATAAAAGGCTCAAGGTACCTACTGATACAAGAGTAAACAACTTCCCTCTCCTGGTCTGAAGAAAAAGCTGAGCTGGGTGTGGTGGCCCATGACTCAAATCCCAGCAGCTGGGATGCTGGGACAAACAGCTCGAAAATTTGAGCCTGGGCTACATATGAAACCCTGCCTACAAAACCCCAATGAAAAACAAGAAGATAAGAGGGACACACATGGACTGCCCTGGGAAGGGGAAAGGGTTAAGATCTCCTGGGCAAACTGAGGGGGGGGGGAATAGAGTGGTGCTGCAGGCCGCAGGAATATCATAAGAACTCAGCTGGTTATGGCAAAGTCACTACCTGGAGGAATCAGGGAATTCCTCCAGAGGAAGCCAAATCCCAAGGAGTTTTTGGTGTTACTTGGCTTATTATATATCAGCTGTCTTCTGTTATGAAAATCATGTGTGCCTTCATAGTTTTCCCAATTGACTTTCCCCTAAGAAGGACTAACAGTGTAGACTGATCACTCTCTGAACATACACATTCCAGGTATTTGGAGAACAGCCTCAGGAAAGGCTTTCTCTGGAATCAGATTATCTATCTCCCTTGGCCACTTTCAAGGACTACAGGAAACACCACCCAGGTGGGCGCCCATTGTTAGTCCCAGGTGGACTAACAAAGGTAACAGCCCATGTGCAAGTCTCCTGACTTACGGTAAATTCCACAAGGAGACACCGCCTAGGAGAGGTGGACGTTAATAGCTTTACACAATTTAGCTCGGACCCTCCCTTTTATATACCGGGACTTCCAGGGCACAAGAGGAGATGAGAAAAAGAGAATGGAAGAACTAGATGGGTAAGAACTTGAGAGGAACAAACTGAGATGGGAAAGAAGTAGATTGAAGGGCTACAGGAGAGTACTAGAGGAACGAGATGGAAGATGAGAAAGAGCCAGATGGGGAAGAACAAGATGAAGTAGAACGAGAAGAGGAGAGAGGAGACGGGAGGGGAGATGATATGGGAAGGAACAAAGTGGGTGAGAACCTAGAAGGGGCAGAACAAGATGAAGAAATTAAGATAGAACCTAGAGGGGATCATAGACAAGTGTAGAGAGAAATCAGGCTAAAGATGACCTAAATATGAGAGCAGAATATAAGCTTATAGCTGCCACAGAATAATAAAGTATATGGACTAAGGAGTCTCGTGTACATAGATTCATTTCTTCCCATTAAAGATTAATTATCAGCTGGTTGTAGATTGTTCCCGGACCCTGGGAGGGGACTATTGAGGGGCTGGACCCCCATAGTCCTCGATAGAGTGGAAGGGATGGGAGGTGGGAACATGGGGGAGAAACAGGGAGGGAGAGCAATGAAAGAGACATCTTGACAGAGTGTACCATGAAGGGGATGGGAAGAAACCTGCAGCCAGAGAAAACCTCAAGAACTCACAAGACTGTCCCCAGCTAAGACCCATAGCAATGGTGAAGAGGGTGCTTGAAATAGCTTTCCCCTGTCCTCAGATTGGTGTCTACCCTAATTGTCATCATAGAACCTACATCCAGTAACTGATGGAAGCAGATGCAGAGACCCACAGCCAAGCACTTGGCCAAGATCCTGGAGTTCAGTTGAAGAGGGAGAAAGGGTTGTAAGAGCAGGGGGGTGGGGTGGAATCATGATGGGAAAAACCACAGAAATACAGAAATAGCTGACCCAAGCTAATGGGAGCTCATGGACTCTGGACTGACAGCTGGGGAGCCTGCATGGGACCGAACTAGGCCCTCTCAATGTGGGTGAAAGTTGTGTGGCTTGATGTGTTTGTGGGTCCCCAGCAAAGAGACTAGGACTTACCTAGGTACACAAACTGGCTCTTTATACCCTATTCCCCATGGTGCGATGCCTTATTCAGCCTTGATGCAGGGGGGAGGGGCTAGGTCCGCCCCCAAACATGGTATGACAGCCTGTGTTGACTACCCAAGGGAGGCCTTACCCTCTATCAGGAGGGGATGGGAGTGGGATGGGAATAAGTGTGTGTGTGGGGGGGGAACCGGGAGAAGAGGAGGCTGGAAGAACAGGGGTTGGTACATAAAAGGAAAGAAAAAAATTTTAAATAAAAAATTATATGAAAAAAAAAGAAAAAGAAAAAGAAAAAAACCAAACCAAACCCTGGTTGTAATGCAGTACACTACATTACATTTGAGTACGAAACTGCTTAGTTTTGGAACTTCCAAGAGTGAAGGTTAACATTTAAGACTTCCAAAGTATGACTTTAGAACTATGGTGCACTTACAACTTTTTGAGGTAGAGAACAATTTACCCTTTGTGCTCTATGTCAAAACACAGCAAGGAATTTGCAGCTTGTGAGGAGCCTCACCTTCATCCCACTGGTACCTGACAACCTGGTAGTTCAATGCTTGTGCTGCATACCCACAGGTAACGACACATGGAGAATGTTAACATACCATTGCAACAGGTTAGCTTGAATGGGGCTGCAAAACCATCTTAATTCTCCAATAAAAGTCTGGGGAAACCTGAAGTATGCCTTTAGAGAACAGAATCAGAATGAATGAAAAAGAGGTTCAACTGGAAAAAAAATTCAGAGTGTATTTGGATTCTGAGACTCTATTCTTGTATGGAACTGTGTGATAAACCAAGCATTTTACTGCTATCATTGGTACTTTTTCTAACAGTTGCATATGGATATTCATAAGCTTAGTTCTAAAGCTCTCAGATCACTGCTAATACATATTACTGCAATGGTCTGAGGAAGTTTTCTCTTACCATGTAGTCAGCTGTGGCTTTTATTCTCAGAAGGTGACACAGGAGATTGTTTTAAGAGATAGTAAGTATCAACGAGAAACTTAAGCCACACGTGATATGACAAATGGGAGTGCCAGCTGCTGCAGAAGCTCATGGAAACTGTATATTTTATAAATACCCTTTAATTAAAGTATTTGATTTCAAAGATATATCGCAGTTTGTCAGATCACACTAAACAACAACTGCATTAGCTTTTAAAGGCACCATGCTGCAAGTCAATCAAACATGAAATCTGTAATTCCCATATCAACCTATATTTTCAAAGAATTATTGAGTTCTATCTATTACCTCCCTAGCTCTACCTCCCTATTGCTGAGATTAGAGGCAAGCACCACCACAGACAGCAGCTTTTACATGGGAGTTGGTGATCAGAACTCAGGTCCTCAAGCCTGCATAGCAAGCAATTTACTGAGCCATTATCCCAGCCTCTTATGTATTATTAAAAGCCTAACAAATTAGTTTGTTTCAAGCTATATGTGCATGTAGTTACTTTTAACAAGCAAATTTTATCTTTAAAAAGCTCTTCATAAATGACAAAACTGAAAATATAAACTATTTTAAAAGTGTAAGATACTAATAAATTTCTGCCTGTGTTTTGCTATTTGTTGGCTTATGTGTTAAGTCAGAAACCCTGAATCTAGAAGCCAGAGGGAGTGCTCAGTGGGCAAAGGTACTTGCTGTCTGATACTGTAAGCCTGCCAACCTGAGTTTGATCTCAGGAGCCCATGGGAAAGCAGGAGAAAAACAACTCCACAGAGCTGTTCTCTGACCGCCACATATATGCCATGACATTCATGCCTACACACATCACATACACAAAGTGAATTTTAAAAAAAAAAGTCTTTACTAAATATAATAATAAAAAAATCACAAAAAAAAATCACAAAAAAAAAAAAAAATAAAAAAAAAATCTACTGGATCTTTCTGTTGTTTACTGAAGCAGGGTCTCCCAAACTCTGGCTGGCTTTGAACTTGAGCTTCTCAAAAACCAGTATTAAATAGATGCATGCCAATACTGTGCTAAAAAACTTGAATCTGTACTAGGTTAAGATGACCAGTAACTTTATGAATAATATGCAGAATTATATTGCTAATTCTTTAAAACATTTAAATGCATCTTTAAAAAAACAAGCTAATATAAAAGGTGATTTCAGAGTTGATAAAGGCTCAAAAATTCTACCTATGTAATAGTATAAAAACCTTAATAAGCCAATGACAACAGTGGTAAGTCAACAGTACATCTGTCTACTAGAAAATCCCACTCCTTTGCTCCCCATGAGAATACAATAACCTTGTTGGCTGGTTGTAGTAACTATGTATGCACAGGGTAATACTGAGGTTTTTGTTGTTGCTGTAATTCCCAACAGGCTCTCAATGTTTATCCTTTGGGGCCTGAACTTGCTATGAATACAAGGCTGAACTTAAACTTCTCATTCTCCTGCCTCGGTTTCCTAAGTGTGGGGATTTCAGGTACCAGCCACTGTGCCTTGTCTACACACACACACACACACACACACACACACACACATACACACATACACACACACACAAATATATAAATATACATATATATGTTACCTTAGTTCTTATTAACTGATTATCTTCGTTCTGATTATTAACTTTTATCTATTTCTAGACAAAAGCCGTTTTCCCCCGAGACAGAGTACATTGATTACTGTTAAACTAAGACTATAGACTATGTTATTGTTCACTGGTAATTTGCTAGCATGCAAAAGGCCCTAGATTTGATTCCTAATACCACCAAAAGAACAATATTTAGGCAGAAATGAAAACTGTTCTGCTGTGGGATGGTCTGTATGTCAAATCTGTTGCTCTGATTGGTCATTAAATAAAACACTGATTGGCCAGTGGCCAGGCAGGAAGTAGGTGGGACAAGGAGAGAAGAGAATTCTGGGAAGCAGAAGGCTGAGGCAGAGAGACACTGCCAGCTGCCGCCATGACCAGCAGCATGTGAAGACACCGGTAAGCCACCAGCCACGTGGCAAGGTATAGATTTATGGAAATGGATTAATTTAAGCTATAAGAACAGTTAGCAAGAAGCCTGCCACGGCCATACAGTTTGTAAGCAATATAAGTCTCTGTGTTTACTTGGTTGGGTCTGAGCGGCTGTGGGACTGGTGGGTGACAAAGATTTGTTCTGACTGTGGGCAAGGCAGGAAAACTCTAGCTACACTGTTCTATTAGAAGCAGTTTATTAAACTCTTGGTAGAAAATATTTTGAGAGTACTGACATCAGGAATTGATCTTCTGGATCTTCAGTAAACTCTTAATTCTACACTGACTGAATAGTTATAGATTATTTCATACTTAAAGAGAATGGGCTACTGCTTAGAAAACTGTTTCCTCGCTTGAGGAAACATATCAGGGCGAAAACTGAAATTCTGGATGGCTTAAACAAACGTTAACTGGAGGTGATCTCACACCTCTGTGATTGTAGCACTCAGGAGGCTGAGGCAGGAGAATCTAGAGTTTAAGAGGAGTCTGGACTATACAAGACACTATCTTAAAAATAAAAGTAGTGGCATGACAAATCACATTTGTTTCCATTGATTTAGTTATTTAGTATGTGCACGCATGTATGTGCCAAGGTCCATGTATGTGGATCAAAGGACAACTTCTGAGAGTTGGTTCTCTTTTTCCACTATTTGGGTTCCACCATCTCATTAGCCCTGTATTGTTTCTCATTATAAGACAACTTTCTGACATTAAAAAAAAAGCTGACAAGCAATGGTCAAAACAGCAGAATCACAAACTAAGACTGTTTTCAAGGTAATTCTTTAGCTGTACATAGTGACACAAGTTTATAATCCCTGGACCTAGGAGGCTAAAGCAGGATTATCAAAGCCAGTCTGGGCTACATAGTAAGAGACTGTCTTAAAACAAATAAACCAAACCAAACCAAACAGCAAAAACCCCAAACAATCCCTATTTTTTGCCTCTTCCAAAAAGTCAATAGTAATTGCTCAGAATAGAAAGAGTTCTGATAAACAACCACCATGTTCATCAGCATGGTGGCAGGGCATACCTATAATGCCAAGGACTTGGGAGACAGAGGCAGAAGAACTAATTTCCTGCTTGCACACTACACAGTGAATTCCAGGCTTGCAACACACAGTGGAACCTTTCACCCCAAATCCCTGCAAATAAAGAAAAAAAGCTTTCCAGTTACCTTCAATCTTCTTCAGTAATGAAAGCAGGAAACCACATATCAAATATATGTCAGTAGGTAAAGTATAAATTAACTTGGATTAAAAATATACATTCAGCTGGACGTGGTGGCACGTGCCTTTAATCCCAGCACTTTCGAGGCAAAGGCAGGTAAATTTCCAAGTTCGAGGCCAGCCTTATCTACACTGTAAGTTCTAGGATAGCCAAGGCTATCCATCAAAACCAAGCATGCACGTGCACACTCACAAACATACACACATACAAGAGAGAGACAGAGAGATATAGAGAGACAGAGACAGAAAGACAGGGGAGTGCATGAATGTACCCATACATACAGGAATGCATATATGTACACATAGAAGAAAATCTGTAAGAACAAGACCAAGTGGTTCACCATGGGGTAGATTAATACATGTTTAATTTTGGGGGGACTACTTTCAGAAATCAGTATGTATCTTTTGTGACTTTAAAAATGAATTTAAAATCACTTTAATGATTCTCAATTATTTCTAGATAAAAGTGGAAAACCCAGGGAACACTCTTCAATTATGAGAATTTACGTATTTCACACATTATATGAAAATACCCATTGCATTTTATAAGCAGTCTTCATTTGTACAGTTTTTACGTGGGATGCAGAAACCATACAGCAGAGAAAACAAATGTAACAGCCTTTGTGCTATGTGCTATATGCTTCCAGCTCTGGTGGTTCAGCATATTCTGGGACTAGTGTCTCTTTCTTATCTGGAAAAAAACAACTCTTCTAAGAACTTTGGTATAAATAAAAAATTCACACAATTCTTGAATGAAAACACAGTATTTTAAAGTTTAAGGATCAGAGCTGGGTGGTAGTGGCACAAGCCTTTAGTCCCAGCACTCAGGATGCAGAGGTAAGCAGATCTCTACGAGTTTGAGGCCAGCCTGGTCTGGTCTACAAAGCAAGTTCCAGGACAGCCAGAGCTATACAGAGAGACCCTAGGGAGAAAAGAAAAGAAAAGAAAAGAAACAAGTACTTGAGCAAGTCCATTTGGGGGCTGAATCCTTAGCTGGACCTTGGAAGTTCTCATCTGAAAACAGTTCAGAGAATAAAAAATTCTGCAATATCAAAGCAAAATATATATATTTTGAGACAGGGTTTCACTGTGTAGCTTTACGCCTTTCCTGGAACTCACTTGGTAGCCCAGGCTGGCCTCGAACTCACAGAGATCCACCTGGCTCTGCCTCCTGAGTGCTGGGATTAAAGGCATGCGCCACCACCGCCCGGTTCAAAACAATATTTGATGACAGATTTTGAAAAAAAAGATCTGTCAGTGGTTGTGGTGTTGCTTTTACTGGAACTACAGGTAAACAGCAGCCATATCATTTTGTCTTGTAGTAATTCCTGTCTTCAAGGGAGAACATGATTTAATGTTCTGTGAGTGGTTGTACATACTTTTTACTAAAGTTTGGTTTTTAGAAGATATTGTTATCTTAATGCCTTGACTCAGAGAAAATTATGAAGATAGTATTTTAATATACTGACTTTTAAACTATGTCAAATACAGTACTGGAAAATGTACCCAGTATACTGGATACGCAATGTACAACGTTCTTTTCTATTGCTATAGTGTTGTTAGTGACTCAATACAGATATAAATTAGAAATATAATATTTAGGGATAATTTTTGTTTGTTTGCTTTTTTTTTTGAGACAGAAGTCTCACCCTGTAGCCCTTGCTGGCCTGAACTTGCTATGTAGATCAGGCTGGCTTCAAACCCATAGAAATCACCTGCCTCTGACTCCCAGTGATGGGATTATAGTCCTGTGCCACCAGGGCAGGCTTAGGAATGAACTTTTTACTGTATACTACTGTCGCAAAATAAAAGGGGGAAGAGGAGACTACTGGAAAGAATTTTTAAAATTTTATGGCTAGAAAAATTAAAGAACAACACATATCAGCAAACACCTATCAATACATGATACTACTTCCATCTGAAAGAATCCAGAAAATAACTCTGTGCTAGAAGTCATGCCATAAGTCCACTACAGATGAGTCAGATTTGTGGTTCTTACTCTTCGTCTTTCTATGGACAACAGCCAACTGACAGGACCATTTCATTAAGTAGGAAGAGAACCAGGAGTACCTAATGAAATATTAGCTTAAATAATACTTTTTCAAACTCCTTCACTAACGTAGGTAACCAGAGACTTAAATGTGATTTCTATTATCAGCATTCAATAGGCAAGAATCCTTCCAATTAATTATGGCTAATGTTAATCATATCAATTTCAGAGAACTACCGACTTAATGGCTAGAAATACAGCAATGGAGGCAGACAACCATGGTGAGGGTTCTGTATCGAGCATGTTTAGAGTCATTAGCATTTAATTCCTTAGTAGACCTTAGAGTTTAGTTCTAGTATTGTAACTCCTCAGATACTCACATCCAAATTCCCACATTTCAGGATTTATACATAAAACTGATGCCAATTATTTAAATTGCTGCCAAAAATTATTTTAAAAAGCTATCTGCTAATACTTGCTTCCCAATTTTAAGTCTTATTCTGACCATGACATATTACAAAAATCAATTTATCTGTAGTGGGTGCAAATTATTTGATACCGATCCTCTATCACCTCAATAATCTAGCTGTAATATTTGCAAGGTAAAGCTTTTTTTTTCTAGGTTTATTTATGTATTATGTATACAGTGTTCTGCCAACATACATGCCTGCATGCCAAAAGACGGCACCAGATTTCATTAGAGATGGTTGTGAGCCACCATGTGGTTGCTGGGAATTGAACTCAGGACCTCCAGAAGAGCAGCCAGTGTTCCTAACTGCTGAGCCATCTCTCCAGCCCATAAGGCTGCTTCTTACATTATTCCGAGCATACAAAATAGAGCATGCCATTTTACTCCATGTCAGCAAACACATTTAGGCATAAGCATTCTGTTAAAACAATAGCACTGTTTCTTACTCAATTTTTATTGATACTTCATTTAATTGAACTTCGATTTTTTTTCAAAGACACTGTTTAGTCAATAATCTGATCCATGTTATTTCATACTGTGCAACTAAAAATTATAAGGTATATTAGATCTTACTTTGAGTATGTTCCCCTCAAAACTGGAAATCTATACTATCATACAAATCAATCATTCTATTTCTCTTTGAGAAGTAAACTATGCACACCACATTCTTTGTGATCACACACTGAATTTATTAGATGGATACTGAAGGGAAAGTGCAATCTGAAGCCATGGAATGACTTCATACATGTGAAAAGTTAATGAACTTAAAAGGATCAGAGACTCAAATCCTTAGTCTCATTAGTATCACACTCCACCCATGTTAACCTGTCCAAACAGTTCAATAATACCATGAAAACTAAAGAACTAAGAAAGGTTGTATTTCCCACCTTCAGGTTTCAGAGATGATGCAGGTTTATGAAATTCTTACATCCTGAAAAATGATTTCTTACATACCTCACCTCTTAACCACAAAATTGCAGTCATCTGGAATGACTCTAATCTGAGGACATGATAATCAATTACTACAACCAATGTTCATTCTGTGGAGTACATAGCTATCTGGAATGATAGCTATACAAAAACAGAATTTGGTGAAAAGTAACACTTTAAACATTTTCATAGCAAGAAAAGATGCTGGGGAGGCTTATTAGTAGTCACTGTTTATGTGTTAAAATGTTAAAGGCATACACTGGAATATGAAGAGAAAATTGATTTATCTTTTCTGGAAGTTTGCAAGCCTTATTCAAGAAAGATGATAGATGGACCAGAGAATTCAACTGCAATTCTAAGACAGGTACAATTCAGAACTGTTAAGGTATTCCAGAATTGAGTACACTAATGCTAAAAGTGATTATAAAAAAACAACAAAACAAAACAAAAAATGCTCACATACAATTTGGTGGGATTTCATACTAACCATTAGAGGAGGTAGTGATACAATGTGTTGGAACTTAAAGTACAATGTCAGCATTAACTGTAAACAATTCTGAAATATGTATGTAACTTTTCAGAACACATGTAGTGAAAAAGAATTAGATTTCATATAAAATTAGAATTGAAAAAAGCAAAAAATAGAAATATTTAGTAAATTTACTCAAATGAAGTTTAAATGTTACAGAAATGAAAAATATTAGAAATCCATATACAATAAAAAGTGAATATAAATTAGCCAACTCCAAGAACATTTTCAGTTAAACATTCATACAAATACATATTCACCTTTTTCTTTATATAAGGATAACACATACATACAAACATAACAGGAAGATTCTGGCAAAAAAAAATCAGAGATGCTAAAAATTTCTCAAGTTTAAAAAATGGTGTAGAATATATTTCAACAACAACATTCTACATGAATGTAAACCCCTGATTTAATTCCATGATTTTATCATGCCAGAAGCATGGTTGCTTTTAATTTTTAAAAAGAGATATTGGTATTATAACACATTGGCTTATCAATAATTAAGGCATTTGTACACGGTATCAGCGTGGACAAAAAAATTTAATATTACTTACTATGATGTTTTAAACTTTCGAAGTCTTTTCAACAGAAGAAAATAGCTGCACACATTTAAGTGTTTCTTCATAAAACACAATAAAATTAATGATTGGTCTTTATAGTTCCTGGTAAGAAGTCCTGTCTTGCTTTCGCATACTATAACTGATATTCTTATGCAGGATTGAGATAAGACCCAGCAGTTCTTAAGCAACGCTACCAAACAGCCATAGAGATCTGTGTGCAGCAAAGGCGAACAGTCTTCATAGTGCACTTTCACCTCATTGAAGTTGAAGCTGCTCCTTCCGGATATTTCCACTTCAATGTGAAGTAGATTGTTAGGATTTCATTAGTGGTTTTATTATGTGGCTTTTTAAAAGAAAAAATTGGTTTTATTTCTTCAACAGTTCACAGTTCTCAGGAGAGACCTACTTCTGGAAATCATATAATCCAGCACTGTTTGAATAGCCAAATACTCTTTAGAAGATGAAATCTCTCAATGTAACTGTAATAAATAAGCATCTACGTCCTTAAAGGATAAAACAGAAACATCCCATTAGTTAATAAAGCAAATACAAACATACACAACCTCTTTCTTTTCTGCTTTGTTTCTTAATTTGCCCTAGTCCCCTTTGTAACCTTTAAAAAGAAGGAAGAAATCTTATTCAAAAATTTTATCTGCATTTGTTTATTGCAGGGTCTGGAACATAGTACATGTTCAATAATGGTGAGTAAATACTAAGTGAGTGTTTTTGATTCCTGTGCTCAAACAACTCCACTTTGTAGTTAACATTTGCAGGAACTCTGTAAGTGCTGTATAAATCAAAGCCTGAAGCATAGTTTGACAATATCATTTCTCTCATTTTTAAAAACGAATTATTTTTATGTGTATGAGTGTTTGCATGCTTGTATGTATGTACACCACATGTACACATTGTGCCAGAAGAATCCAGAAGAGGACACGGAATCCCTTGGACCTGAAGTTACAGAAAGCTTTGAGCTGCAAAGTACATGGGTACTAGAAAGAGAACCCATGTCCTGTGTACAAACAACACATGCTCCTAGCCACTGAGCCAGTCACCTCTCCATATCCACTCCCCACCCTACAGTCATCTGCTTGGATTTTTAACCTGAAAAAAAAAAAAAAAAAAAAAAAAAAAAAGACATAGTGGAGCATTTAAGGACTGCTGTGGGAGAGGAAGCCACTGTCTTCAGTGATGCCTGAGAGGACAGCTCATAAACAAAACCAAAAGCAAGGTAAAAAGACAGAAAAGTGGAATGGGGACTTAGGAGAGTAGGGTGACTGGAGGTGGTGGGGAGCTATGATCAGTACCAGAATGTACTATACACACGTATGAAACTGTCAAAGAAAACATTACTTTTTAAAATGACATATTGGGGGCTGGTACTGTAATGAAGACTTTATTATAGACCTTACATTGAAATTAATTGACAATTTTCAGTATTATCATAGTATCTTAAGGCCATGTTTATAAGAAAGCTTTTCCTTTTTAATAACAAGAGAATTTAAGATAGCCAGGCTTGGCAGCACATTCCTCTGGTCCCAGCACATAGAGGGCTGCAGCAAGAAGATGGTAATCTCAAAACCAGTGTGGGCTTCACAGTGAGTTAAGGATAGCCCTACCTAAACAGACCTTGTCTCAATAACCATAACATAAAAAAAAAAAAAAAAAAAAAGCAAAATTCTAAGGAAACATGCTTCTCAGCTCTACAAAGGTCTTCACAGCAATGTGTTATGTATACTTTAAAAACACGAGCCAGGCGGTGGTGGCGCACGCCTGTAATCCCAGCACTTGGGAGGTAGAGGCAGGTGGATCTCTGTGAGTTTGAGGCCAGCCTGGTCTACAGAGCTAGTCCAGGACAGGCACCAAAGCTACACAGAGAAACCCTGTCTCAAAAAAAAGAAACAAGCCGGGATGATGATGATGATGATGATGATGGTGGTGGTGGTGGTGGTGGTGGTGGTGGTGGTGGTGCAGCAGCACACCTTTAATCCCAGCACTCGGGAGGCAGAGCCAGGCGGATCTCTGTGAGTTCAAGGCCAGTCTGGGCTACAGAGTGAGTTCCAGGACAGGCTCCAAAGCTACACAGAGAAACTCTGTCTTGAAAAAAATCAAAAAAACAAAACAACCAACCAAACAAAAGGATTCTTGCCAGGCACGGTAATACACACTTTAGTCATAGCATTTGGGAGGCAGAGGCAGGCAGACTTATATGAGTTTGAGGCCATCCTGGTCTACATAGCAAGTTTTAGGCCAGCCAGGGCTACATAGTGAAACTCTGTCTCAACAAAAACAAAGACAGACAGACAGGTGAGGCAGAGAGGGATAAAAGGGATTAGGGAATATTTTGAGTACAATCATGTATAGGTACACATTTAATGCCTGATGTCATTTGTTCCTTTTTATATAGGTATCCAAGCAACATTTCATGAGCCAATGATATGAAGATTTCCTTAATCCATACAATGCTTTTATTTCCTGGTAAATAACTACTCATGACAGTAAATACCCAGCAGTAGGCAGAAATCTTTTTTACCAGTAATTCTTTCTGTAATTATAACTATCAATGTCTTCCTGGAGTTTAAATATTAAAATCTAAACTAGCAATGTACCTTTTCCCTGTAAAAGACAAGCATATCAATACAGATCACTATTATATATATTCATGTCTAACTTTTAAATTACAAATACAGATTACCTTAGCTATATTACCAGTATATCCTGGAACCAAAGTAAGATGGTTTTCCTGTTCCCATAATCCATTCAACTGCTGCTTTAAAAGCTTAATATTTCTGAGAGGAAAAAAAAAAGAAAGAAAACTGAGAAAGCAAATACTAAGATATGGACTTGTTTTTAATTTATATCAGTTAAAAAAATACACTAAAGTCAAGCAACTTCTTAAAGTCGTACTAGCCAGGCACAGAAATTCAAGGATATTTAGTTACAAAAGTAGATGAGACAACAAGCAGGTATTTGTAGCATGTGAACATCTTGAGTATAACACAGAAAATTCTGAGTCTACAAAGATTATAGAATTAAGAGGCCATTAGGGAAGAGAAAGTATGTGTTTTCAGGACTGTCTGGCTTTTTGTTTCTTTGTTCCTCCTCCTTTTTTTTGGGGGGGGGGGTTTCGAGACAGGGTTTCTCTGTGTAGTTTTGCGCCTTTCCTGGAACTCACTTGGTAGCCCAGGCTGGCCTCCAACTCACAAAGATCCGCCTGGCTCTGCCTCCTGAGTGCTGGGATTAAAGGCGTGCGCCATCACCGCCCGGCTTTTTTTTTTGGGGGGGGGGGAATCTCCTCCTATTTTTTTTATTTTAATTTTAATTTTATTTTGTTATAAATATGATTTTTTTTCTTTTTATTAAAATAGAAAAGGGGAAATGTGGTGGTATTCTAATTGTACTGAAATGTGATTTTGATTGTATGTTAATAAATAAAGCTGCCCGGGGGTCAGAGCTATTAGAGCCATAGACAGAGAGTGGCGGTGGTGGCAGTGTCTCTCTGCCTCAGCCTTCTGCTTCCCAGAATTCTCCTCTCTCCTTGTCCCACCTACTTCCTGCCTGGCCACTGGCCAATCAGTGTTTTATTTATTGACCAATCAGAGCAATTTGACATACAGACCATCCCACAGCAATGCAGCCTAGGCTAGCCTCAAACCTGTGGTCTTCCAGCCTTGGCCTTCCCAGTGTTGGAATCACAGGTGTGTTCCACCATGCCTGGCTTAGAGTCTAGCTCATCTGTGTAGAAGCCTCCTAATTTCAAGCTAAGACAATATTCAAATCATGATGATTATCACATTTTTTGTTTTTGTTTTCATAGAGATCAGGCAGGATATTTCCATTTCCTACTGCACCAAGGGCAACTGCTTCCTTCTCTCTTTTTGGTACAGTGCATATGAAGGTTAAACCACTGCTGTGGGTTTTCATTCTTGAGGGAAGGGCTGAGATAGGTGTGCTGTCTTATACTCTGCACTGAGGAAGTTGGGGCTAAGGACTGTTGAATTTGAAGATAAGCCTTGGCTACACAATGAGACTGTCATAAAATAAAACAAACAACAATAAAAAATAAAAGCTAGGGTTCTGGCAGAAGAGATACAGGGAGTTAAGGGGCTCTGTGTGGTTCTTCATAAATAAAAAGCACCTCAGTTTAAGATTTCTCTGAAAATGAAGAGAATAAAATTATACAATGATGATGATGGGATAAACTCACTACTTTGTTAAGACATGTTTCCATAGAAATTTCAACATGAATTATCTTTAAAGCTATACATACCCATCACTTGTAATTTCTGATTTAGATGAGAGTTCTGACCACCACCTTTTTATTACTGCTTGAAGCCAGTTTAAGCCAACTATTACATATCTGAAATGAAATATTTTGACAGAATTTGTTTCCATATAACAAGCCTTCAGAAAAGATGATACTCCCCCACCTAAAAGCCCCCATATATACACCTACCTCTCCCTTAAGAAAAAGGTATTTCACTACTTTCATGATCTTCTTTATAAAACCATAATTTACACAGCTATTCTTAGATGCTTTTTGTCACTATCCTTTATTGTTTACATTTCTTTCCTAATCATACTAGAAACTCCTTGGAAATAGAAACAATAAGGCTGGAGAGAGGGCTCAGTGGACAAAGGCACCTGACACCAAACCTGACAGTCCAGTTAATCTCTGGAATTCACATGGTGGAAGAGAGAACCAACTCCTACAAGTTGTTCTGACCTCCTCTGTCACAATAAATAAAATGCAGCTCAGATTTTTTAAATTAAAAAACCAAGTATCATATACATCCCATGGAGCCCAGTCTCCTACCATGTACTCACAAACACAGAATTGAGAATGTTCAAAGAGAAAAAGGGAGATTTAGATTAGTACTTACTCTTCAAATTTGCTTTGAAGTAGAGATTTTACTAGAGGCAGTAAGTCTACACAGCAGCCAAGTGAGATATATTGCTTTTCTTCCTGTAAACTAAAGGAAATTCTAAGTTACAAAATATGAACTAATTAGTGTTTTTCTTTAAAGCTTACTTTTTTTTTTCTGAAAAAAATACTGTTTTTACCTATTGGTTAGAACAGGAAGGCAATCTACCACAACTCCAAGGTCTTCTATCCTGTGAGTACAAGACAGACACCAATGCTTAGAGAGCCGAGGTCCTTACTTACATTCATATTACAATCCCATCCTCCTTTGGAGGCATTCAATACTTACTAACAAATAACTTCAGTATTTATCTTGAGTCAAGTACTGAGACATAAAGGGGAAAACAGAGACAGGGCTTGCTTTCCAAGGCCTGAATGGCTGTAGAAGGTGATAGTTATTCAAAGAGAGACAAACAAGTAAAATACACAGAGCAGGATGCTAACGGTAAATGCTACAGAGGAAGAGAAAACAGAAAGAGATGGAAAGAAATGAATGACATCTTTTTAAAGTAAGTACTCAATGAGGCATCAATTAGGTATCAGTAAGGGAGTATTTGAGAAACTTAAATAAAATGAGGTCATGCTTAAAGTTCCCAAAGGGTTTTTTTTCAAATGCTAAGTTTCCCACATTTAGTTTTACAGATAAGAATGATAATCAGAAAAAGTAACAGCTTTGTTCTATCAGATAAAACAGTTTTCTGTATCCTCATTACACTTAAATTGGTGATGAATGTAATTTAAATAATACCGACTCTCTGGATGCTAAATACAATAGTTTAAATTTTTAACCAATAAGAGCTTTTTAAAAGAGTCACTTTTCATATCTCATTAAAAGCTATTCATGTTAAATAAAGATCAAAAAGTCACACTCACCTCACTAAATAAGCTACAAGTTCACTTATACTTCTCTTTCTCCAGAAAGTCAAAGCTACATTCAATCTCAAATTCCTGCTGAATAGAACTTGGGCCATTGTCTCATGGTCCTGAGAAACCTGAAAGGCAATCATCTAATGTGTTAAAACCACATTGAAACATGACACAGACTTTTTTTCTTTCTTTTTTTTTTAAATGAAAACAGTCTGGTAGACACAGCTTTAAATTATACAAAGGCATCGCCTTATACTGACCCTCAGAAAGGAATATTACAGTTTGCAGTTGAATACAGCAAATGAATGATGTGACAAATTTAGGACCGTTTCTCTCCTCCCCCTTGCTACCAATTTTCAAATTTATAAAGTAAGTTATTTCTAGCTGACCCAATTTTATGCATGTGAGTACAGTGAAAGGTAAGCGCATAGGCCAGTGAGCAGCACTAGCATATATATTCGCTTATATATGAGCAAATGAGCAGCATGAGGGAGGGGTGCGAACCTGAGCTCTGTCCTGTTAGAAATGTTACAAATGCACCATCTAAATGTATTTTTAAATAAGGTAATACATGGTATGAAAACTTTAGCTCAACATTATTTAAAACAAAAAGTGAATATTCAACTGGCAAAAGTGTCTGACATCATTCTCCAGAAAGTTACAGCTACTAAAATGGAATGTGTCTTCCAAATTATGCTTTAGACAATGACAAATAGGTACATCCAAAAGTTAAAAATAACGTTTTTAAAAACTCTTCTTTTTGCCTACACGGAAACATATGAATTTATGAACATTTTCAATGCTAAAATACACATTGACTTCATTTACCAAAAAGCAATAGCATATTTTTAGTCTTTACATATCACCATTTATTTAGAGTATCTCTGGTTTTTCTATTTAAACTGTTTCTGTGAATGTCATGATGTGTGTAAATATATGCATTTGTATAATTGCTTTCCTTAAGAGTTAAGTTTACAGTTATAGGAGGTAGTAGCAGGTTTGGGGACACAAGTTTCCACTAGGCAGTTCTAAGAACCCAGCAAATGTACTGGATAGCAGACTTCAGTGATCTGCCTTTTAAGGCAAAATGTCTTTCCCCCCTTTCTTAAGTTTCTCCTTGCCAACTTGTCATTTTGGATATTTATGGTAGCCTGTCAGGCATTTCATCCTATTTTAGAAGTTAATTTAGAGACGGGGGAGGGGGTGTTAATATGTACAAATGTCTTAGGGAAATTATCATCATGCAAATATGTATTTAATGGCTGACTATCTGCTAAGAGAATAACACAAGGGGGGAAAAAAACCAAGAAACCAAAACCAAACCAAAGCAACCCAGGAGTACAATATGAATAAAGTTAAGCTAAAAATGACTTACCTCAGAAAAGAAACCACTATATTTTGATGATGGGCTTTCTGTCTGTGAAGACCCAGAATCACTGGCATTAACTACAAATGTTCGACTATCATGGCGCAAATTTTCGGGCAGATGGCCTGCACAAGCCAGTTCATTTTCTTTATTTGCCATGTCACAGCCCCCACTTTTAGGGGACTGCTTAGTTCTGTAACAAGGATTTGGAAAGGGATGACGAACTAACTTTTTGTGATAGAGCACCTTGCGCAGTTTATCTGGGCTTTTCACAGCTTGTCCAACTGTTCTGTAAAAAGAATTTATTTTCTTAAGTGAAACGAAGAAAAGTTTTTAAATGAAGGTTTAATTGGCTACATTTTACAACTGTAATCCACTAAAATTAGAAGATAATAATTTAAAAAGTCTTATTTTGAAGAGGAAAATAAAAGTTACAAATTATCTGGAAGGCAATGAACAGAATGTGGCAAGTTGTATGACATGAAAACAAAAAAGGATAACAGCTGCTGCTTTTACAATAAAATATTAAAGGCCATTCTGGGAACAGGAAACTAGGAACACTTGAGACATCTAAGGTTTTTCTAAACAACTAAAACTTATTTTCTAGTAAGTGAAAAAGTATTCATATTTGATTATTTTAAATTTATTTATTTTAAGCTGAAGCATACTGAATTCTGTGCATGAAAAGAACACAACACAGAAAATCTCAGAGTACAACAGTTTCCAGATCCTTTGGGACTGTTTATTATTTTGTCTTTTTTGCTTCCTTAGCACTGTAAGAGAAGCAGTTTTCTCTTACCATGACTGCCTCAACACAGACCCAAAGGCAACAAGTCCTAGACTGAAGCTCTGAAGCCAGGAGCCAAAAGCAATAGTTTTCCTGAAACAGGGTCTTTTCCTGTGTGGCTCAGGCAGAGTGTGCATGCCTAATTCTGCTGCCTCAGCCTCCAAAGTGCTGGGAATCTAAGCACGCAGTACCACAATGGCCCCAAAATGTTTCTTCCCTATAAAAAGTCACAGTACTGGGAAGCTAACTAACAAACATGCTATCATAGAATGTTTTATCAAAAGAAATATGGCTTTCAGAACAAACAGAAAAATTATGAAAATAGCTGTTTCACAATTTTATCAATTTTTGAGCCTCAGATTAACAGAAGACTACTGTATTTTCATTTCTTGTCTTTATTTGGTCTCTTGTTATTTAATTTTATGCTATTTCTGAACAACTTATAATGTATACTTGTAAAAGAGTAGAAATGGACAAGGTGAACAAGGACTTCAAACAGTCTCTGTAAGGGCCTCAGGGAGTCCTGGATCCTCAGATCACACCTTGGATACACGTAGTTTAGAAAGCTGCCATCTTGGGAACTCTGGGAATGCAGGCCATTTTTACTACTTTCTGGCTATCTGATCCTGAGCAAATCACTTATTCCCTCTGACTATTAGTATTCTCTTCACTGTATAGGAATAATGGCATCTACATAAGGAACAGATAATACTGATGCAGTAGTACAGAGCCTGGCACAGAGAACTGTTTGACAACAAGTTAACTACAATTATAATAAAAAGAATACTTATTTGTTTTATGTCTTCATCTCTAACTACTTCCAGTATTTTCCAACAAACTTTAAAGCTCTTACCTACTTATGTAAGCAGCCAACTGTTTTGGAGATTTCTTAACCTGAAAAAATTAAAGTAAATGGTGGCATCATGTTCAGTTCTTTAGTAGAGTTATAACAACTTTATGACTAATGTCAACAATGCAGCTTACAATTCAACAGGATATTTTTTTCAGGTCAATGTTTTCTCTGTCCTAATACCATGGTTTCAACCACTAGGTACACTATTGTGTTTTGGTATGTTTGGGAAAGCAACCTACCTGTCCCTTTTCACAATACTTGTAATATACTGAACTTAAAGGGTGCTTAATAAATCAGTTCAAGTTTAATGTGGTTTAAAGCAAATTATTTCAGTGCTAATTAACCTTTCAATGAACAAAAGGCATCTCTCAGTTCCTTGTTAACTAAAACATTTATATTACAGCTTATAAAAATAACTTACCTGCCAAAATTGCCTTATAACTTTAGGAATATAGTAATAGTTATGCTTCATTAATTCTACTTAATCTAAGAGATTAAACAGATCTGATAGTTTAAAGTGTCTTACTTACCTCCTTCATGTTCTTACTAATGAAATTAGAGATCCTCTTTCTAGGAAGATCAATGGGATGATCCTCAATACTATTAGAGAAGTTTCGTTTTTTAACATGGTGGGTGTCAGATGCCATAATCTCTTAAGTACCTAAGAAAATAAAAATAATAAATAGAAAATTAAAAAAAAAAAATTGAAGAACCTGATCTTTTATAGCATGTACATACACATACATCAACAGCTCTGTGCTGTGCATATGAGGCTCAACAGTAAAAAAGGACATACTTCGTGTGTGTGTGTGTGTGTGTGTACATCAAATCTACAATATACAGAGATTATGGTTTTCCTGAGAAGCAGTTCAGGCTGACCTGAAACTCAATGTTTCAACTTTGCCATTGCCTCCTAAATTCTGCAAATGCAAGTATAAGCCTTGTTTTAAATATTTCTGAAACCTGAAACATAGAAGAAGCACAATATACAGTATCCCAGGAAATTTAAGGATCTCTACCTTCTCATGGCTTAGTCTGGAGGCTGTTTTGCTATAGAGTGAGAAACAAGGCAAGACAAAACCACAGAAGCTAGACTATAAAAGGGTCTCTAAATATAAACCTCATTTTAAAAAAAGCGCAAAGAATGCCCTTAGTTAGAGACAATGGACTAAACATTTCCAACTACTTCTGTCCTTCTGAAACTTCATTAAAATGAGAAGTAGTTTTTAAAGGCGTAATATTACCATTATGGAAAAAAAAAGAAGAGATAAGAGCAACAATTTAGAAACTGCAAAGCCAAAGTGGTAACTGACTTAGAAGGTCTTTTCAATGTAAGACACACACACACACACACACACACACACACACACACACACACACACAAAGAAATGTGAAAAGCAGAATCAAAGTTCAGAAACTGGCACTATCAAGGACATCAAGAAAGTCAGGATAAAGGAAATCCAGAAAACAAGTACACTGACTGAATATCATCAATGCACTGTTAGATCAATAAACCCCCTTCCCCAGCCCAGTCAAAATTCAAAGTGGTTTTTATTGTTTGCTTGCTTCCTTTTGACAAAATGCCTGATTTGTACCCCAGGCTGGCTTTATATTCCAGATTCTCCTACCTGGGAATCCAGATGGTTGGGGTTAGTATGTGCCAGGACTACAATTTTATTCTATGAAAAATGTAAACTCAAGTTCTTAGAATAATATCAGGCACAAATGCAGTTGAAAGAACATATTCTAAAAAAATCAAGAAACAAGTAAGAGTTTACATGCTAAATTTTGAATCCCTTTACCTTCTTTCTTCCACTTGGCTTATGAAGGCTTACAATCAAGATCATATACTCTAACAAGAGTATAAACGATGGTTGTTTGGAAC
>NW_023505928.1:0-11000 GCF_004664715.2 Peromyscus leucopus | reverse complement strand
ATGAGCCCACTGTTGACAGTGACCATGAGCTCAAGCTCTTGAGTGTTTGTGCAAGCAAGTCTGAGGAGTCGGGGGAGGTCACAATAAAAACTGTCCAAGGTATTAGGACCACAGAAAGGCAAGTCTACCACAAACACCAATTGTACCACTGAGTGAATAAGGCCAATGACCCAGGAAGTGACTAAAAAAAATAGACACACACGTGGGCTCATGATGATCAGGTAGTGCAGAGGCTTACATATGGCTACATATCGGTCAAAAGCCATGGCTATGAGCAACACCATCTCAGTGCCCCCAACTGCATGACTGAAGAAGATCTGAGTGATACAGCCCCAGAAGGAGATGGTTTTGTGTTTCTTGAAAATGTCACAGATCATCTTAGGAGCTGTAATTGAGCAGAATACCATATCAATGACTGAGAGATTAGCTAAGAGGAAGTAGAGGGGGGAGTTTAGATGAGCGTCCAAAGTTACAGTGAGCACAATGACAAGGTTGCCCATCATGCTTGCAAAGTAGAAGAACAAAGTGAAGACAAAAAGTAGAAACTGAATCTCCCATATATTAGTGATCCCGAGGAACACAAACTCTGATACCACAGAGCGATTCATTCCATGCATTGCTTCAGATGTCAGAACCAGCATTCGTATTTGCTGAGGGAAGAAGGAAAAAGAGAATTTAAGCAAGAGTTAGTGTACGAGGAAGAAAGCCTGTCACTATGGAAGTAATTATTTCATTCAAATTATGCACAGCAAAATATTCTTTATCACAACCATGTACACTGGCTTTCTCTTAGATGAGCTGGCTGATTTCCACATGGTGTCATAGTTCTCAAAGCTACTACCACTAAATTATTTCCACCTCTAGACCTGTTTCTTCTCTCTTGTTGCTTAATATTAAGTGGAGATTTTCTATTTTCTCTTGTCCAGGATATTCTACCTGGATGACAAAAAAGCCATTTTTAAATCCCTTTGACCACAGTTTCTTATGAACTGATATGATTACAGCTTTTCACACAAAACACCTAACAATACTCATGCATGATATACAGCTTTAAAAGTCTCTATACTGTTATTTTTTTTAATTCCTCAATTAAACTTTAAACATTTTTCCTTTCTCTTTGACTTCCAAAATTTCTGCCATTGCATAATGCACTACACAAAGTCTAATTCTCAAACTCCAGGTAAACATGCCCTTGTTTGTGAAATCACAGCCTGGTGGAGTCTTCACGAACTCAATGCTAGTTTTTAAGTCAACTCGACACAAGATAGTCATCTGAGAGGAGCAAACCTCAATTGAGAAAATCCCTCCATAAGATCAGGCAGTAAGCAAGCCTATAGGGCATTTTCTCTTTTAGTGATCAATGGGGGAGAACCCAGCCCATTGTGGATGGCGCCATCCCTGGGCAGGTGGTCCTGGGTTTTATGAGAAAGCAGGCTGAGCAAGCTATGAAGAGCAAGCCAGTAAGCAGCACTCCTCCATGGCCTCTGTTCAGATCCTGCCCTGTTTGAGTTCCTGTACTGACTTCCTTTGATGATGAATAGTGATATGGAAGTATAAGCCAAATAAATCCTTCTTGCTTTCAATCATGCTGTTTCACTACAGTGGTGGTAACCCTACCTAAGACTAAGCTCTGTTAGTATTTAGTTCACTTTGTGTACGTAATTATATAACTGTCCATCTCTTGAACTGAAATGTAGCTTCTTGCTGTAGGTGTTGCTCAGTGGTAGAGTACTTTCTTAGCTTGTGTGAGGCCTGCTTGATCCCTGCAACTGTAAAATAAAACAGTTTAATTTGACATGGAAATCATGCTTAGTTCACATGTATCGTTTCTATCACCATCACGTCACTAACAGGGACTCACAAAGCCTGATGACAAGTGCTTCACACTTGCTGAATGAAGGAAGAAATTCATGGACTGAGGGCTGACATTAGAGTTGAGAGTATATCGTAAGTCAGTAGGCTTCAGATCAATAGTATGTAAATAGTATGCCAATTAGTGGCTATCACAAGATTCCAAGGTCATTCCTATACTTGTTTAATCACACAGAGAAAAGTTGTACGGGAAACCTCTGTTGTAAAAATAATTATGAAGCCTCAATCATTCATTTAAAGAAGTTGATAAAAGGCATCTGATGTTTTAAAATGGAAGAAGTCATTTTACTTTACCATGATTCAATTTCAATAAAGTCTACATCTGGTCTAAAGGGTTGTGAGCTGAGACGAAAACAAAACAAAACAAAACAAAAACAAAAACAAAACAAAACAAAACAAAACACCCTCTGCACACCCACTTGACTCTCAAAGGCAAGAATTACCTCACATAAAACTTACACTTTTTCAAAATACACCTGAATTGGGTAAAAGAAGAGCAAATAAAATATTGGGAGGAAAGAGCCAGATTGTGTGTGTGTTTGTGGACAGGGTGACTGCTGAGTTATAAAGAGCATCAAAGCAACTAAGGACAGCGGTCAGATTCCAGCACTGGGAAGAAGAGGAGGACAGAGTTCTTTAGGGATAAGCAACAGGTGCTGCAGGTGGACAGTGAGGTGATTTACACAGGAAGCAATTTCACAAAATATTATGAAACTTTACACTAAGATCAAGATTTCCAGATTCTCACTAAATGTTCTTCACAATAAACAGCTTTTCAGCTCTCTTTTTATTTATTTAGCATGTCTGGGGATCGAACCCAGGTCTTTGTGCATGCTTTTAAAACAAGTGCTTTACCACTGAGCTATTTCCTCAGCCACAGAAGTAGCTTTTATATTGGGTGTTGTAAGAAATAGTCACAAATTTTGTGGCTTAAAACAGCTATCCTAGTTGGACAGAGTGGCGCACGCCTTTAATCCCAGCACTTGGGAGGCAGAGGTAGGCAGATCTCTGTGAGTTCGAGGCCAGCCTGGTCTACAGAGTGAGTTCCAGGACAGGCTCCAAAGCTACACAAAGAAACCCTGTCTTGAAAAACAAACAAACAAACAAACAAACACACAGCAAAAAAACAGCTGTCCTGCCCTCAGCTGACTGTCCCAACCCCCACATCATTCACCTACCTCCTCATCCTCACCTACCCCAGTGCAGTTATAGTTTTAAATCAGGAAAGCTGATATGAGTCTTTGAATATAAAATTAAAGTATCACCAGAAACCTTTTCTTTCTGAAGTTTCCAGAACAGAATCTGTTTCCTTGTCATTTCCAGCTACAAAAGGCTGCCTGCATTTCTTGGTTCAGGGCCCCCATTCCCAGCATCTACTATTAATCCTCTCAACTCCTCTCACTCAGACTCTCAGTGTTCTCTTATAATTATCACTGGAATTAAATTGGACAGATCAATGTAACCTTAAATCTTAAACTTCTTGAACCAATCATAGCTACAAAGTTGCCTTTGCCCTAAGGTAATATTCACAGATCTGTGTTGAAGACATAAACATCCTTGAAGGACATTATTCTGTATGCCACACTATTCTAATGGGATAATGACAATCTTACAATGAAGCAATGAGTCTTATACTGTGGATTTCAGGTAGCTTGTCAGGATATTAAAAAGGATATTGAGGGGTGAGGAATATATAATGCATCCTGATCGATGCCTTGTGAATATGTATAAAGAGTTTCTGACTCCACTAACATAAGATGGACAACGAATGACCATCAAGGATGAGTCAGTGGTAGTCAGTCAACCAATATGTTATCAGAGAAATTGTTGTGGAAGGTATGTAAATGACCTCTGAGTTTTTCTATGACTCTTCCTTGTTCATTAATTCAATCAATATTTTGAATACCTAGAGTGCCAGATACCATCCCAGAGGTCTCAGGTGTAACACTGACATGAATTTTTGACTTTGTGGAATCTATATTTAGTATAGAAAAATGCAGTTTTAATATTAGATCTCCCTTTTTCAGAAGAGATAAGTACAGTGGAAGGAAGAAACTCTATAATTCATTACCTGGGCCATCTCAAACTCTCTGCTTACACCAGAAAGTCTCTTCTAAGTGTTCTGACTTCTTTTTATCTGAATTCTTATGTGTATGGTTTCTATTACATTATTTTTCATGGTCTCTATTTAATAATTGCGAATTGATCTCCCAACTTACATTGATAAAACTTAAGGACAGGTATCGTGTTCTTTAATTAGCTTTTTGTTAATGACTGAAAATCAACCCATAAGTAACACTAGGAAGATTTCTTTGATTGTCTACTCACTCATTCAACAAACATGTATGTGGAATCCATAACCTCTCCAGCAATATAGTAAATCTCAGAGATAATAGAATGGTGAAAAACTTAGCTATCATGTGAAATAATTTAATGGTACAGGAAACTGGAGGCACGCAAAATGCCTATGAGTACAATTTTAAGAGCTTTGTAAAATCATTTCATCCTGTTAATTGGGTCTTCTCTTTCTTTCAGTTGGGTTAAGAGTCTGTAAATCTTGTTTAAGAACCAGCTCTTGGATTCTATGATTCTCTGTGTTGTTTTCATTGAGTATAGCTCATGTTCCTTTCTATTTTTCTTTCATCAAATAAACTTGTCTTTGTAACAGATGGAGACCATTACAGAAAACCACAACTAATCAAAATGCAGAGTTGTGGAGTCCAGTTGCAATTGATACAACACAAGTCCTGCACTCAAGGCTCAGGGATCATCATGGAAGAGAGGACAGAAAAATCATATAACTAGAGGAACAGGGAGTTTGTTGTGAGACTGCATCTCCTAGAAATGTCAGAAGCTACATCCATGAATCCTCACCAGTGTGGCATGAACTGAGCAAGTGGGACACCAGTAGACTTACTAATGTGGAAAAGGGAAAGCTCCTGCCGCCTCAACCATACACTAAGAACTATACACAACTAAGGAATGCTGAGAGCAGGAGAAATACACCAACTGGATGCCAAATGGTCATCCCTGCAAACGCATGCAAACAAGTGATATTGTATGCCCTAAGCAGGTTGTATTTATATATTTAGGAATCCACATATTAAATAGAAAGAGGCCATGAATTTGAAAGAGAGTGGGTGAGAAGAAAGGGAACATTGAAATGATGCAAATATATTATAATCTCAAATAAATAAAAAATTAAAAAACTAATTTATGATTTCTATTCAAACTTCCATATGATGTGCTATAAACTAATCAACACTGTCCTAAAAAAATAGAAAATTTAAAAGCTCCAAAAGAATTCCTTGTGGTTACTAAGAAAAATATGCTTTTACTTAAAAAAATTAGGCTTTATGAAATAAGCACAATGAGAATATACTGTGAAGTGGGAACATATGTGATGCTTTTCACAAATTAAAATTTAGACAGGAAAAAACCCAAAAGAACGGGAAGTGGCAATAGACACCTGCATTCTCATTACTTGGGAGGCAGAGGCAGGAGGCTTACTATTAGTTTGAGTCCAGACTATGCTCCATAGTGAGCTACAGCCAGCTGGGCTGTATAGAGAGACTCTTTGATAAAAAGGACAAATCACAACAGCTGAAAAAAAAAATGACACTCAGCTGTTCATAGATTTATAAGGGCAAGATCAAAATTAGGATATTTATGGGGTCATTTAAAGACAAAAATATGATATTTCATATACAATTTATGCAAAGATAAAGCCTAGGCAGAGGACAACTTGGACATTTTAGGGTAATTAAATATACTTTTAAAATGAGAAAAGAATTATGTGGAAAAATTAGAATAAGAAAGAAAAAGGGAAATTAGATCATTGAATGTGGCAGGAGATGAAGTCGGCCAGTGAGGCTGAACATTATGATAGAGAGGAAGAAATGGCAGAAAAGAAGTTTAAGGGTGCACTTTTAAAAACAGCAGCACCCCCAAATAACTCTCTGTCAGCATCCCAGCAGAGCTGTGTCATTTTAGGCTAACACACTGCAGTCCCCAGTCTCGTATACACTGCTGTAAGAAGGGAGCCCTCTCAAGTTATTACAGATGAGTTTTCATGCGGCTTTCCTGACACAGTATCAGGAGATTTTATTCATACAAGGATGAAGGTTTTGTGGATGAATAATATAATTTCCTTAAACCTGAGTCATTATCCAAGGAGGATTAGCTTGAATCTGTGGCAGCAGGAGACAGGATAAGAGAAAAAAGCGTGGGTAGGAGCGAGACAGTATGCAGGAATGGCCGCCATATAGAAGAAGGGGAGAAGTATGACTGAGCCCGTATTTCCCCCTTTCATAATTCCCTAAAAGCCAAAGGAGATAAAATAACATGCATAGTAAATATCAGGGTATTTAGTAACTTACTTCCTTTTTGCCTTCAGATCTTCAGATTTCCTGAGTAGCTCACATCCAAATCTGAGAACTAGTCATGTAAAGACTTCCACAGGGAGACACTTGGTTCTGAGTGCTCCACCACATTTACACCCTCCTGGACCGAGTGTGTCCTCTTCTGTGACTATTGCCATCAGAGGTACTCTGCTTTGAGGGTGACTAGTTCTGTCTTTATTTATATGAAATTGAACACATTTTAGAATAGATTAATAATAACTTGACATTCAGAAAGATTGAAAAAAAATGTTATGTTCATTGTTAAATGATGAAATTCCTGAACCAGAGGACTGAAATATGTTCTGAGACTGTTCCTTTTATTTCTCTACCTGGGACATAACATTTCCCTCAGTTTACAAGGTTTGAAGATTAGTTTATTTACTGTTTTGTTTTTGTTATTTTTGTTAATATAGTAATTCTGAAGTTCTTCTTTGCATAAATGAAACATCTCTCTCTCTCTCTCTCTCTCTCTCTCTCTCTCTCTCTCTCTCTCTCTCTCTCGTTTTGTTTTTTCGAGACAGGGTTTCTCTGTGTAACTTTGTGCCTTTCCTGGAACTCACTCTGTAGTTCAGCCTAGACTCGAACTCACAGAGATCCACCTGACTCTGCCTTCCGAGTGGTGGGATCAAAGGTATGCACCACCACTGCCTGGCCGTTTCTTTCTCTTAATAGAGCCAATGTGTACTTAGTTCTCCTGCTGTGGACATGAAGAATTGCCCATGAATCTATGCTCACTTCTGCTATGGACTCTGCTAAGAACTTGCCTGTGAGTCTTTCGGTAGTTAATATCCTTAACATTGGTAAAAACAAAATCAATTCTCTGTACCTTTAAGTTTTTAAATTGTTTTTTTTTTTAATGATTAAAAAACCCCCTACTACATGTGTACAGTATTTTGGTCATACTCCCCAGGCCACTGGCAGGTGTTCATGTTCCAGTGAATGGCCACACACCCTGTGAATGCGGCTCCCCACTCTTTAGAGTTAATCCTCTGGGTTCCTTTGGTTTTTCCTCGTAGCATTCATTTTCTGTCCACCTTTCTGTGTTGCTGCTGCCCAATGACCCCAGTTCTCCTTGAGTTAACCTAGAAAAATTATGATAAATGTTTCAAAAATAGAAATGATGAGATTGATAAGTTGAAAATTAAACATTATATATTTTTACTTTTCTAGCCCTTTTTCTTTCTTCCAGCATGCAATTTTAGCTGATCCTACAGGATTTTAGCTTGGAGTAAATTAATACCTTCGATAATTTTCTTTTAAGCACATTTTCAATCACTCTATTACCACATTTCTTACAGGACATTTTTTTTTTATTATTATTTTTTTAAATTGCACTTGTCACTTACGAATTTTCTTTTCATATCTTAGCTCCTCTCTACAGAAAAGTAAACAACAGACTTGTTTGAAAGAGATAAGGATATTTGTCTTCATTTTCAGTGATAATAATTTCCCTAAAGAGACAGGGATACAGTTACTAGCCTGCATCCTAGTCCAGTCCTGAACTGAACCAGGATGAGGACTATACTGCAGTGCACCTTAGACGAATCTTGATTCTCTAAGTGACTTCAGTGAAGATTTCTTCTTGTCTCTGTAACCACAAAGATTCACAGTCACTCTTCTGATCATCATTCCTCCCATCATCCATTTCTTCCTTTCCACAAGCCAAACCTTAATTAATGTATGCAAAAAGCAAACTGTTACCCAGGTCTTCCTTGTTGCTGAAGCTTATTTAGCATAATGTCTTCCTGTTGTGAACTTCATGGCCTCCCTCCTTTGTGGCTACTTGCAGGCTATTACTTCAAGCACAGAGGCATACAAAATGTTTTTATAAAAAGAGAACTCAGCTAATTCACTGTGGGGAGGATAGTGACCAAACCAAGCTATAATGATGAGGTCCTGCAAAACTAGAGTCAATTAGCCAAGGAAATTGTCTTCTACAACATATTCATTGTGGTCAAGGCAACAAGGGGAATGTTGATAATGGGTCACAGGAGGGCAAGATGGCACCAGGGTCTGCACAGAAACCAATTTCTACCATTTGTCATGATGAATCCAAGTATTTCTAGACACCTTGTAATATTGTTTCCAAGAAATTCATAGAAATGATGTCAACATCCTTGAAAACAGAATTTTCTTTGTACATTCATGAATTACACAAATTAAACCATTACAAGAATATTTTAAATGATCTTAAAATGACTTTTATAAATTATGAGTTTAATACATTGTGAGAAGTGTGTAAGTACACTTTGTCTAACTCAATTTGTGTCTTGTAGGGCAACTTTGTCCCACTATTAAGGGTATCCAGATCATATTTGTTGCATTTAACAAGTGAGTTTTGCCGTTCAAATGCCTTCAATATTCCTCACTGTACCTGCTATTTGGAGGCATGAATAATATGACCATAGAGAACATACTTATTCTGTTTAAAAATCTATGATGCCTACAAGCCACAGGAACCAGCAGCCTGGCATGATAACCCTAAGGGCGCAGTAATGGCGCACATGTCTCAGGTGGTAACCAAAAGATCTCTAATTGGAGACAGAGCTTTAAATTAATAGTGAGGAAATGAGCCAAGAGAAGAGTACAAGGAGACATTATGTACACATTTTTCCTCAATATTCAATCAAATTGAGATGAAGTTGAAATTAACCTTTGCTTGTACTCAAAGTATCCGAGCCATAATATTTAGAAATTATAATAAGTTCATAGATAAATTGGGAAAAGATTGATTATCTAAGTAGCATGGGAGAATGCAGGTGACATAAGAAGTCACCTCTTCGCTTTAAAGTTGTTAGAACAAATTCTCTTTATGTGATCATTATCAACATGACATCATATGGTTGTTATGGACCCAAATATTACCCAATAAAGAGTTTTCTTTTCTTGAGTATTCCTTACAATATCCAGAGGCCAAGTTTACTTATGATGAAAAAATTCAGAGAAGCTCAAGTATGTCAATGAAGTTCGAAATGTCCAATGTTCTAAAAACTTACAGCTATGGAAAGAACCAGATTAAATACTGTCAGATGAAACTCAGAAGACATGCTAAGTATGACATGGTATCTAGTATTGAACTTGGACAGAAAATAGATACAAATGAAAAAAAAAAAACAACCAAAGATGAGTGAAATCTGAATAAACTGTGGTGTTTAGAGTAATGTTATTGTCTTAGTGACTGGAAAGTATGCCAGGAAAATGAATGTTAGCATCAGGGGAATCTGAGTTTAGTTTAGATAAAAGTCATAAGGACACTCTGCACCAACTTTGAGTGTTTATGAATCTGAAGTAATTTCCTAAGGCTTAAAAACAAAAAAAAATAAGCCAAAAAAGTAACATCTAGCTGAATATCATTAAAAAACTGAGCGAAAGCCAATGTGAACATTTGTTGGAATTCAGTATTTCACTAACATGAGGAACACAAGGAGAATAATATACGTGGTCATGTCAGTGAAACAGCGGTTGGACAACACACCAGACTGCCTAAGGAAGTGTGATCTGGAATGACAAACGAGAGCAGCTGAGCAGCATAGCTCAATGTTTGGACTGTCCATGTGTTACTTTAATCACTGTGGAGCAAATACTTAGGATTGGGACTTAATAAGGAATTTAAATAAATTTATAACTTATTTTGAAGCATAGAACTCTACGATCTATTCTAAGTCAGTAGTTTTCTAAGAAACTGCACTGGTTGCAGAGTCTTCAACTCAAGGAACTTTTCTTCCTTCTCTGTGATATGGGAGCTGGGTTTGCCAACTTTCCATTCTTGGCAGTTCCTCCTTTCAGAGTCTATTACAGTGGTTCTCACCCTTCCAATGCCACAGTTCTTTAATACAGTTCCTCATGTTGTGGTGACTCCCAACCGTAGAATTATTTCATTGCTACTTCATAACTGTAATTTTGTTATTGTTATAAATCATAATGAAAATTTCTGATATATGACTTCTGTGGAGTTTGCGATTCACAGTTTGAGATCCACTGTTCTATTACAACTATAGTCACCCCAGTTTCCTTGATTCCATTCCAAAGGAACAGTCAAACCCTCCTCAGAGACATGAACTGGGCGTGGCCCCTCTGCCTCAGGGTTGTGTTCTTCCCTGTAGATCTTTCTTTAAGCTGACACACTGGCATCACCAGACAGCCCAATCCACCTGTCCTTCTTCCAAGCTTTTAATCATCCTGCTGATTTAAGTTTTAATAATTCTGATATTTTCTCCTTATTTATTTTCCTAGCTCTAGGTGTACATTCTGTTTCCCACCTTCCTAAAAATGCTACTTCTCTGATCACAGATTTACATCTCTCTCAGATAACTACTCAACACTTGTTAAAAACAAAAAGGTCATAAATTTTGTTTGATTTTATTTGGAACATAATTAGTTTTTATTTGTGATTCTAGAATTGGGCAGCACCTTATGTGTAAAGTGTAATGAGTGGTTTGATGATCTTAATGGAGAAAGTTAGCTTCATGAGGAGAAAAATACTGAATAAAACATGACTCAAAGGAAAAGAATGATGAGAAGAGAATGTATTCTCATTGCATTTGCTCTGTTTTTTCCTTTCCATCTCCTGGCTTTTTTCCCTATTGCTTGGAAACTGAACTGTTTAGAAGTGGAGTTTAAAGGCCCCATTAGCACTGTGAGCTTCTCTGGTCTGGTCTGTGCTGCTGGGAACTCATCTAAAGCAATGGCTTCCTGTGAAAATCATTCAGCATAGCTTTATGTCTA
>NW_023505927.1:0-9000 GCF_004664715.2 Peromyscus leucopus | reverse complement strand
TCAGGAGTTGACTCAGTAGGCTACAGTAGTTCCATCACTGTTAATGGTTCAACAGTGCTACCTTTGTGAAGATTGATCAACTAAGGTTAATTTTGATGATGATTAAAGAGATTCTTCTTGGCCACTATGTTAGTTTGAATGAGATGCCTGCCCCTCCCCATAATTTTCTGGCATCTGAAAACTTGGTCCCCTGTTGGTAGTTGTTTGGAAGGATTAGGAGGTGTGGCCTTGTAGGAGAAGGTAGGTCGATGTGGTGGGATTATGGTTTCAAAGACTCCTGCATTTCCCAGTGTGTTCTCAGTTTCCTGTTTGTATACTTGGATGTGATCTTTGAGATACTCAATCTTTATGCTACCTGTCGGCTGACACGTTCCCTGACATGATGGTGATGAGCTCCTAAACCTCCTGAACTGTAAACCCCAATAAACACTTTGTTCTATAAGTTGTCTTGGTCATAGTATTTTTATTATAGCAATTATAGAAATTAGGTAACACAACCACTGAAGTGTATGTCCTGAATGGCTGTGCAGACCACTGGCAATGTTCAATGACATCAGCTTTTGGTTTTCATTCAGAATTGTTTTTTCCGATTGGTGAATAAGTCATAAGTCATAGCTGATGGGAGCCCTCCCAGCTAGAGATATGGTTTATCAGCCCAGAAATATTGACAATGACCAAAATATTTAATGAAGGACACATATGGAGTGGTCAATGGAGCAAGGCCTAATGCAATGGAGAGTGTAGAACCATTATATATGTTTGCTATGAGGTAGTATCTGCAACCATGACTAGAGAACAGTTCATTCTTTTCACGTTATTAAAAGATTGCAAGGTACAGGTACATTTGAATTATGAAGAGAGCCAAAGGTGAGGATTTATGACCTGTGAGGACATGGGCCTAGAGTGGATCTAGATTCTCTAGAGGAGCCTAGATTGTTATGGAAGCTGACTTTTAAAATTAAAATGGACACACACAGGAAGATTTTTCCTTTTAGTCTCAAACTTGGAGCTATATTATTCATTGGCTGTCCAGTCTGGGGTGTATCTGGGAGTATAAGTAACATGGCCTCAAGTATGCTGACCTTACCACTAACACTGGCATACGTGTGAGTGTGTGTGTGTGTGTGTGTGTGTGTGTGTGTGTGTTCTCTAGTTTTCGATTCAAACAAGTGGATGTTAACTTTTTAATGAGACTATGAAAACCCTAAGGGTTATTTTGATTTGTACATCACTATGTATGCTTGTTTTCATTTTGCACACTGCCACTTGAAGGCTTCTCATCTGTTTTTATTCTATTGTAGTGATACTTTAGACAATACAGTTGAAGAGACTTTAAGCACTTTCCATTAAATTATTTTCAATAGTTTTGCTGAGGCGTATGTATGAAAATTCCTGATTCTGTCAAATTGGAAGAAAAACATAGATCAATTTTATTATGACAATGCAAGTTTGCTGAACTTGTTCTATTTTGTAACTCTTTTAGCTATTTTAAGAATAAGATATAATAAGATTTATATATAACTCTGTCAATTCTTTCCACAGAAAAACTCAAGCTTTCTTTTTATTAGTGCTTAATCCAATTGATAAAGCAATTTGAAGAAAATTGCAATCATATCAATACTGCAATCTCAATTTTACCCTTGGCTTTTACAATGGAATTGAAATTTAAAATGTTCCTTTGCAGTGACATTTGTTTGTGATTCATAACTATTTTACATATTTTTATACTTTTTACTATTTTGAAGATTATTTCTATTTCTAGTTTTCATTACTAATATATAGAGCTATAAAAGATAAATTTTAATAAACATTTTGTATATATCATAATATTTAATTTAATCATTAGTTTTAATATTTTCTCCAGGTCCTTTAGCATTTTCTAGGTGCAGAATATTATGATTCATAAAGGCATTTATTCTTATTTCAATTTTCTGTCCTTATTTTTCTTTTTTCAGATTTTGTGTTAAGAACTACAGTATTTAGTGGATATCCTGCCCTTATTACTAAACAAAACAATCTTATATTGTCTTTGGGATTTTTAACTGCAGAGAGACATTTGATTGTAAAGACTCATGAGTTAAACCAATATGTATGTTTTAAAGTTATCTTGACTTCAAAATTTGGATCTAAGGATGTGTTGCTTTGGAAAGGAAGCTCTGTTTTTGTTTCCAAAAGAAGCAGGACGCTATGGATTTATTCCAGGTTAAGATGGATCAGATTTGATCAAGCCAGAACCTCCTGAACCTTAACAGATGGTACCTATCAACAAAGGTTATAGCTGGTCTTCCCAGGACATGATCATTATCTCAAATTTTCTCAGGACCCCATAAGACTACCAGCAACCCCTATCAGCAGGAAGTAGCCTAGAACACTACTCCCACATTCCCAAAAAAAAATGGATTATGGATGTTTGTCTTTGTTTAGATTGTTGGTTACAAACTGTTATTGGTCATAGTCAATATCTTTCTAAAAGAAGAAAGGGAGATATGATATGGAAATATAGGATATAGATATGGTAGGATAAAAGGGTGGATTGTTGAACCTACTTTTAAAAAGCAACTTGTTTAAAATGTTTTACATTGGTATAGATTTTAGTTTACTGATACAAATTTAAAGTTAATTTTGTTATACTATATGTATGTTTCTACTCTTGTTTAAGGTATTATGTTTGTGCAGCTCATTGAAATTGTAATGAATAATTAATAATACACATTAACAATTAGTCATGTATGATAGTCAAACTTATAGTCATGTTAAGTTTTCTAGGTATACATAGATATAAATCAATTAGGTAGGTAATCTTCAAAACACTTCAAAGACCTACAGAATATGGCATTTAAAATGTTTTAAAAACTTAGACTTTCCTGGACAATGATACACATTTGCTCCTGGTAGCACTGATTTACTTCAGGGAGAAAGATGGGCATCGAAGACACTCCATATGGAGTTTATCTTTTTTTGGGGGGGGGGCAAAAATAGCCATTTGGGTAAGAAACTGTTCTTATGTGGACTGCTTGACAAAATATTGTATCGAATGGACATGCAGGACCCATAGAGGTGACCAACTGAATTTTGCAAGGCAAAATGGTCTGCAGGTTCCTGCTTCACAGAAGAAACTGCCAGACATTCTACAGGACACAGAGAATAGTGATTGAAAGACTAGGCGTATTGGCTGAAGATGGTTGCCCCAACATTGCATAGGAACTTTGGGTGACTGTCTAGGTAGCCAGCTGTCTCTGTCATTCTGGATTTTTGGAAGTTGCTTACAATTCACTTCCTGTTTACTTAGGTAATGTTATATTTTTCTGGGGTCTTTGATGTAGTTGAAGATTAGATAGTTACAATTTTCCTTGGTTATGATAAAAGATAAATTAGATATAAAACCATGGTAAAAAAGATAATAAAAGAAGAAACAGCATCTTCTCTTACATTCTTTGTTGTTGTTTTCTTCTTGTGGCTTCTGCTACACAAACGTAAAAAGGAGAATCTATGTTATTTGTAAACTGTATTTTTTTCTTTTGCACAAATTTGCATATCAAAATGTCTCAGAGATGCTTTAGGTCTCAGTATTGTCTAATTCTATCTTTCTATAACAAACTCCAATTTTGTCCATATATATAAACATCATCTGCCAACACCCTTGACAATATTTTTTCTGTATACCTTGGCTTTCCCATAATCGGGTAGTTTTAATATCAGTTTTCTATCCAAAGATATGTATGAGTCCACATCCCTCCTCAAGACAAATTATTTGTATTTCTACTATAGTTTTAGTTGTCCCTTTGATTTTGCATAGAATTCCACATTTCTTTCATGTTTTTTTCACCTGTACTATTATCCAAGCCATCTTACCCTCTACTACTTTCTTTATTTTTTTTGACTCTAATTATACTGACACATTGTTACTTCTCTTATTTCAGGAATAATGCCTCCATGAATAACTCGAATCTGCTTTCTCCATAACTCATGTTCTACCCATGATTAAAGATAGTTGTATGACCTTTGGAGAGTGTTGCATCTGAATTCATATTCAAATCCCTTAATTCTTATTCCAACTTGTTTGCCTAAATGCCACAAATGACACTTCAATATATTCTATACCCAGTGGTATTTCTTTATATATTTATACACTTATGAATTTGGTCTTCCAATTACATTACAAATTCAATTATGAACACTTCTTTAAAAAAGAATTATTTATTTATTATGTATACAGCATGTATGACTGCAGGCCAGAAGAGGACACCAGGTCTCATTACAGATGGTTGTGAGCCACCATGTGGTTTCTGTAAATTGAACTCAGGACCACTGGAAGAGCAGTCATTGCTCTTCACCTCTGAGCCATCTCTCCAGGCCCTCAATTATGAAAAATTTTATTTGTTGTTTAATAGTTTGTTTTTCGGTGTCTAAAGAGTGGAAAAGAAAGTTCCCAACAATTATTTCAAAAAGAAGAAAGTAAGTATAAAAGACTGGATGAAATTATCTAAAATATTTTTATTTCAGTTTAAGTTTAATTAGGTAGCATTATGTATTTATGGTAGTAGATAATTATACTTACATATTGGAATGATTGTCATATGTAAAACAGACAAGGTAAGACGATAAGATATAACTCACTCTAGTGCTTCTACATTAATAAAAGTATCCATATTCGCTCTTCATGTAAAATAACATCTTCACAAGATCCACAGAAATCAAATGTGGGATTGTGAATACTGAGTGTAACAAAAAAAGGGAGAATAATTATCATGAGAATTTTTTTATTATATTCATTAGAGCTCCTATAGAGTTCCTTAGATTTTGGGCCAACAGTAGTTAAACAGCAAGGAACAACACAGTTTCAGCACAAGGACACTCCTTGTCCTATAACAGCGTGAAATTTAGACATTGTGGGAATGATGATGCAAAATGTTTCCCTGAAGAAAATATATTGTGTGAATTTCAGAAAGCTGTCAAACGGGATTACTGTTGTGGAATGTTAGTTAAAATATGTTACATTCTTTTAACAAATATGCTGTGGAATATTTGTTTAATGATGCAAAGATGTGTTGCATTCTTTTATGTTGCATTTGTTTAACTCTGTAAAACTGTGTTACTTCACCTGCCTAAACGATCTTATTGGTCTAATAAAGAGCTGAACAGTCATTAGCTAGGCAAGAGAAAGGATAAGTGGGGCTGCGAGGTAGAAAGAATAAATAGGAAAGGGAGAAGAGTAGAGGAGGGCAGGGGAAAAGAGATAAGGATGCTGGGGGCCAGCCACCAGCCACACAGCCAGATATAGAATAAAAGAAAAGATATACAGAAATAGAGAAAATTCAAATCTCAGAGGCAAAAGGTAGATGGGGTATTTAAATTGAAAATTGGCTAGAAATAAGCCAAGCTAAGGCTGCACATTCATAAGAAAGAATAAGTCTCTGTGTATTTATGTGGGAGGTGGGTGCCCCCCCCAGAAGCAAGAGTTAAAAAAAAGAACAACAACAACAAAAATACCTGCAGACCCCAGTCCTTTGCCTTTTGTTGCTAGAATATTTTCATCTGCAGGTAGATTGTCTACATTCTTAAAAGATCCCTAAACAACCCAGGCTTATGCTAGGACAAAAGTCGCTCTCTGAAAAAAGACAGCTGGATCTTATTGCTGAGGACAACTTCCATACAGCTCATTGAACATAGAGACATCCAGCTGGTGTGAGCTTCGAGCCTTCACCCCTACTTTCTAGATTCTTTGGTGTGAGAAGGTATTCTGTAGGACACAGAAAAAGAAACCTGGACACCAACTCAGCTACAAAACCCTCCACCTACAATCTGTCCTGCCTGCAAGATATACTGCAGCTATGGTGGCACAGAACTTGTGTGAGTAGTCAACCATTTTGGGTTTAACTTGAGGCCCATGCCATGAGACAGAGCACGTGCCCTACAGCACCTGGATGGCCAGGAACCAGAGACTGGATAGCCCAGAGACCTAGGAACAATGCCATGTCCAGTACTCATCAGAGTAGCTACCTCAGAGAGCCGATGGGAGTGGGCGCAGAGAACCACAGCCAGACAGTATGCAGAGAGAGTCTAAATTGAAGGTCTCCATCTGATCCCTCCCAATGGAGATGGGGAATCCCATGGAAGAGGGAGAGGAAAGATTCCAGAGTCACGGGAGATGGAGGTGTGACACTGGGGGGAACATGGCCCACTGAATCACCTAAGCTGGGCTCATATGGGCTCACAGACACAGAATCTACAAGCTCAGGGCCGGCAAGAGTTGGCACCATGTCCTGTGCATATGCGTTATGGCTTTTAGCTGCTGTTTTTGTGGGACTTCCAACAGTGTGAGCAGGCGTATCTGTGACTCTCTTGCCTGCTCTTGAAACTCTTTTTCTCCTTTTGGATTGCCTTGTCCAGCTCTATGTGAAGATATATGGGCTTTTGCCTTGTATTATTTTATCTTGTTTTGTCCTGTTTGGCTGTCTTCTCTTAGAAGCCTGCTCTTACCTGAAGAGGAAACAGGTGGAGTGGATCTGAGGGAGAGAAGTGGAGGGGGAATAGAGCCAGGAGGAGTGGAGGAAGGGGGGACTGTGATTTCGACATATTGTATGAAAGAAGAATCTATTTTCAATTTTTTTTTAAATAAAGACATATTTAGGTACTAAAAAGGAAGAATGTGTCCCACATGAGCACCTTGGCCATAGAACTGTGGTCATGGCTGGAAGTGGTCTATAGCCCTCGCCTTATGCTGCTTTACCAGGCTTGTAAGTCATACAGGTAGGTTATCTTTTCCATTTTGGTTTCTAATTCCACAAGTCTGAAATAACGTAGCCAATTAATCTTTTATTGTAGTTCTTTGTGGAGGAGGAGACAAGAAGAGAGGAATTTTTCAACTCTTCTCAATCCCCATCAATGCTATCTTCAGGTAAAATTTGTTGAGTGTAGGATGTACATAATAATTTATTACTGAGTGTTCAAACATAAGCTGTATTGCATAACGACCATTGTCCATTTTTAGAATAATCCAACAATAAAACAACTAAATAAGTGTAATCAACTGTCCATATGAATTAATATATTGATGAATCAATGTTAATTAGATTAATTAGATTAATATAAATCTAAATCAAATATATGCTATATGCTTACTTCATGAAAATTTGCCTTAAATAAAACATTTCTTAACTATAGCAATATCAATTTCTCTCATATGGAAAAAATTTGGTATGGTCTCCTTACTGCTTAACTTCCACAAGGTAAAACTCAGTTACAAATATAAAAATTGCTTAAATTTTATTATACACAGTTAATTTTGTAAATATATAATCCCAATTGATTTAGAAAGTAAATCAACAGCTTTAAAATTCACAGATTATGTGTGACTATTTATTTTTTAGGAAGATGGTATTAATTTTGAACATTTTTTTTATTTATCAATATATGAGTTATGGGAACTGCTGTAACTGGCTAAGTCAAACACGGATCCAGGTTTCCCTCAAATAATTTCAGGGAATTCATTATATTTCTTATACTTTGAATGTTAAATCTTGATAGAAATATCCTTTTGCTCATCATGGAAACATCTGTTTGATCAGAAGGCAAAGAAATAATAATTAAACTGTATCATAAATATAAATTAATCTTTAAAGTAAGAGAGTCTGTTGTTAAATAATGTAGTATAAATAAATAATCTTGTTTCAGGGGCAGTACATTAAGTGCCACCCTATACCAGATTTTTAACCCATTACCAACGCCTAATGAATGTTTTTCTTACAAATAGCTCTATAGTTTACCAAGTCCTCACTACTTACAAAGTAGTTTACTGGGATAATTTCTCAATGAGTGTTTTCACTAAATATTTATGTATACCCAAATGATTAGCATTACACATTAAAAATGGAAAGACATAAGTAAAATAGATAGTTTTACATTGTACCTTTGACAACTGAATATGTTATCTACATAGCATAAATGTGCAGTGAAACTGAAGTTAGAAATTATACAATATAGTATGTATGAAAGGAACATTCATTCAGTTTATTAATGATAAAAATGTAGTGATGTGTGATTATAAGTTTAAGGAAAGCAAAATATTTCAGGTACACTGAAATAAAAGTGTAAAGTGTGATTAGCCTGAGCTATAAAATGGATCAATAGAGCATTAATTCATTTCATTCTCATTCCACTGTCTAAAATTGTTAAAAGTCCGTTAGTTAATTCTCCAAAATTGATTTGCAGTGTTATCCAGGGCATTGCCTACCATGTGCTCAAAAATTAAAAATAACAGGGGTAAATTGCTTTAATATATATTTCATCTTGGCTAGGAAATAACACAGATCACTTCTACTCACATGTCAATGCAAGGAAAGCAGACCTTACTATAGATATTCCAAGATGAACAGTTTCTACCAATGTGCAATTGGTGTTAAAAGTAAGAAATTAGAGAGGAATTTTGTGGCATTATCATGGAAAGTTGAAAATTAATATTAAGTTCTATAATTAGGTATCATGAACTACATAGCTAATGCTAAAAATTCTTAGTGTTATATAGAAGTAAGCTAAATGATACGTATTAAAATGAATACATTTGTTATTTGTAGATGCTTGATTATGTATGTGTTTATTACTATTGTCAAACAATATTTTCTATTAAGGTGTTGGAGTGTCATATTATCTCTGTCAGAAAGGCTTTTGCAAAGAAGATAGCTTAGAAATCAATTTTAATATTCTCTACTCAGATTCCAAAGAATAAGAAAATATTGAAATTGGTCCTGAATATCTTATTTTATTTGCAGGCTCTCTGAAATAATGATTATTTACACAGTGCTAAAAGAAAAGCTTTAAAGTATAGCTTGTTCTTTCTCTGCATTTTCAAGGTCAATTAATCAGACAGACTTGAAATCACTGCTTTCATTATTTATATTACTATGTCATTACGGTTCTTGTACTTACTTTGCAAAATATGTAAACATCTTGAGGAGCCATAGGCAGTTAATGCTTTCTGGAGGAGGGAGAATAATATTTCTA
>NW_023505926.1:0-12000 GCF_004664715.2 Peromyscus leucopus | reverse complement strand
CTTGAACTCCCAGAGATCTGCCTGCCTCTGCCTCCCAAGTGCTGGGATTAAAGGTGTGCACTACCACCACCTGGCTTACTTCCATTCTCTTGTTCTCACTTCCCTGATCCATAAAACAAAAACAGTTGCTTAGCTATTCATGTTTTCAATTTCTTTTTACATCAAAGAGAAGAAAAACCATGAGACTAATTCTGCTTGTTGGATAAAGAAAGCCATCACCAGGAAGCACAACCCTACCCTCTTTTAAGAATGTTGACTATTCCCACCACTGTTAACTAGATATGGGATAACTTCAGAGAAGCCAGGGAGATGAAGAAACAAGACAGAACATTATAAAATTCACAAGTTATGCATCACCCCATTGGGTAGCCATGGATATGGCAGAACAATCAAGGAAAATGTTCTGGACATTAAAGGAATCTATGTTAATTCAGTTCTACAAAGATTTCACATCCCTAGAGATATTATAGTTTATCTATGAGTGATTTTAAAGTGATGAAAACAGTATTTATAAATTTTCATAGGTAGAGATAAATGTTTCTGGAAAGAGTTCTGATAATACAAGCTGGCTTTACTGTCTAGGAAATGTCTCCAAAGTTACAGAATTGTGATAGTCTGCTTGCTATGAATGAAGTAGTGCATGAGTTGTGGTCTTCTAGACCTAGAGGAACAAAACTGATAAAATGATTTATTAAAGTGGCTTATAGGCTACAGTCCAACTCTTTTTACAATGGCTGTCTATCAACACAAAGTCCAAGAATACAATAGTTTTTCAGTCCATAAGGCTGAATGTCTCAGCTGGTCTTCAGTTGATGCTGGAATCCTGAAGAAGTAGGCTCTAATGCTGGTGAAGGAATGAACTTGCCAGTGAGAGCAAGGCTAGCAGGCAAAGTTCAAGAACTTCCCTCTTCCATGTCCCTTATATAGGCTGCTACCATAAAGTGTGGCACAGATTAAAGGCAGATATTCTCACCTCAAAAAATTCACATTAAAGGTGGATCTTCCCACTTCAAGTTATGTAATGAAGAAAACTTCTTGACAGGTGTACCCAGCTACTTGGGATTTAGTTAATTCTAGATATAGTCAAGCTGACAACCAAGAATACCAATAAAAAGTAACTTAGTCCCAGAATATGTATTTATGAGATCTAACATGTCATGCTCAGTATGTGACAGTATTTACAAAGATGGTGTTCGAAGAGTTGAATTATTCAACACATACACCACACTATTACACTTCAAAGCCTACTATATGTCAGAGTCAAAGATGTTGTATAGCAGAGAAGAATTTCTAGATCTTACAGTAGACAACATATTTTAGGACTAAAACTATGTACACATATATTTTGCACCAAGAATCATGTGCTTTATGCTATGATTTTTATGGTTATAGTCATGTTTGTGATAAGATCTTGATAGGTTAATTTTTTTTTTAATTCTAAAAGCTGTTATCTTGTCTTTTTGTGTGGAATGATTACAATCTCACTACCAGATGGATGCCTCTTTCACCTTGAGACAGCATAATATGTCTTCTACCAGCTCATAGTCATCCTCAAATGCTAAGTATATGAAACCCCTACAATGATCTTCTTAGGATATGGTGCCCCCAAGATGAGCACACAGACAATCATTAAGCATCATTCTGTGAACAGCAACATGATGATCTGACAAAGGTCAGGAGACAGTAGTAGCATGGTTTGGGGTCTCTTTCCTACCCTTGGTCTTATTGTGTCACTTGTTTCTACTAGAGTCTTTGAAAAGTTTAGGGTCCCATGGAAAAATAAAAGAATTAGATGAGGTACATTCCATGCTATAAGTAGGGAACTGGGACTGTTGAGGTTGCTCAATATTTAATAGTCTTGCTCTTCTTGTAGAGGATCTCAGTTTATTTCCCAGTACCTACATTTGGAGGCTCACAATCAGCTGCAAATCTAGTTCCAGGAGATCCAACACCCTTTTCTGGTCTCCATAGGCACCTGCTCATATGAAGTACACATACATACACTCAGGCACACACACATATACATATATTTTTTTTTTAAAAAGTGGGGAACTCTAGCCTTTTTGTTCCTCTGTGGGGAGAGCAATACTTAACCCAGGAAAGTGGTAGCAGAACTTTTGATAAATCAGAGTGTCACCAATGAGACTGAAGACAGTCATGATGCCTGAAACAGCCATTTCCTGCATGTGTGGCCTTAAGCACATGTCTTCTTCATCTCTGCATATTTCAGCACTTTCTCTGCAAAATGAAAATAACTCACATCACTACTTACTTTATAGCATCATTGGAGAGATTAAACAAGATAACCTAAACTCAGGACAATATAAGTGTTAAATAAATATAGAAGACACTTTAGGCTGTCTAAGAACCAATTGGCATCTTGCTGATTGTATTGGCTAATGCAATTAATCGCCATATTAGTTGTAAAAAAAAATCTCAACATTTTAGAATTCAGGCTTTCTTGTATTGTGTTGATCTCTAAGGCTAGTTTAACACTTTAAAAAAATATATCTGATCTTCTCCCCCGTGTGTGTGTGTGTGTGTGTGTGTGTGTGTGTGTGTGTGTGTGTGTATCACATGTGTAGAAGTATCTGTGGTACCCCAGAAGCAGCTTTTGACTCTCTAAAGCTGGAGTCAAAGGGGTTGTGAGCTACCTAATGTGGATGCTGAGAACTGAAGTCAGGTCCTCTGAAATATAAGCAAATACTCTTAACTCTCTCTAGCACCCCCTTTTATGGTTAGTATGCGTTTGCTGTGTTGCGAGTAAACTGCAAAATCTGTAGTTCAGATATAAATTCAAAGATTTTCCCATTAATTTATTACTTAAGCTAATTGTTTTCTGATTTTTTTCTATTTCCTGTTACTAAAAGTCATGGTTCTGTTTTTGTAATGAGCTCAGACCAGGACATCATTCTTTCTTGCAGAATTACATTAGGATAAATCACAAACTAATAGTTCAGAGTCATACAGAAAACATTTCGGTGAGTACTGTAGGTTCAGGAAAGGTAAACCCAGGATAGCTCAAACAGGGAATGTTTTTCCTGAGTAACATCAGAAGAGATGCATGGAAGAAAGAAAAGTATTTTCTGCATGGAAGATAATCTCAGGGCATTCATGCATGAAATTTGTAATGTTCACAGTCACAGGTGTATTGAACACTGGTGATAAGAATTCTGACATGAAGTATCCCTTCATGGTAGAGGGATAGGAGTCAAGACATCTTGAGATTGCTGAAGGAGCAACCCAGCTAGAATGTGGAAAGCAGAAGCAACATCCAAGTGTGAGAAGATCAAGGACCATTTCCTGAGATACACCAGGTTTAATATGACATGCTTCCATAGTGAGGAGTCATTGGCACTAATATCCGAATTGTGGACAGTGCATTATTTATTTGGATAAGTATATACAAATTGCAAATAACAATCCATTGTTTGATTTCAATTTAATCACTTTACAATTTCAGTTTCTATGATGTTCAAGCTTTAAAAAATCTAAGTACAATTAGAAATCAATACCCAGATGTATATACTGCAGCCAGTATCATTATAGCTAAAAGTTACAGGTCAAGAGCATAAGACCTACTAAAGAATTTTGTCATCTGATACTATATTTTGGGGGTGGGTTCTATATATGTGTCCTGCTTATATAGAGGAAGAGAAGATTATAGACAGATAGATGAATGGCAGGTACACAAGATAAAGGAGACCAAGAAGTAAGCTCGTTAGATAGAAACTGAGGATAGATTCGGTGATTGTCATTTTTTTTTTTCCACAATCTATCTCATATTGGCAGTATCGAGTGGAAGCAGGAGGGAGTGCTGAAACCTTTACTGATGATATAGATGAACTGTACTTAAATTGCATTAGACAGATGGGTGTGCATCCCACTTTATATGACCTCCAGGCAGAGCTATCCTGTCCTTGGTCACAAAAATTGCTACTCTTTATTACAAGCAAGAGACAGCAATTTAAGTTACTGTCTTTGGTTTGGTGCCAGTATTTTGTGTTATACAGTTGCTAGTGCACAAGTTCAATCTCATCGAAAATGGTGGCTTGCACTTGGTTAGTACCTGAACCATTTTGGAAGAAGGAAGTTAAGTCACTGGCTATAGGCATGGGATGCAGAAGCATAGCTGCGTATCTAGGAGTGGGGACTACCCCCTTACAGAGATGACAGGTGCTCAGGCCGGAAGCAGGATAAATGAAGCAGGAAAGAGACACTCCGGCGTGGCAGCAAAGGCACTTGTCTAAGAAGGATGGCTCCTGAAGAAAGACTCAGGTTCTTTTAACTTTGTTGGGTCTGATGACTTCATTTCATTTCTTACATAGAAAATACTGATGAGCAATGAGCATGCCAATCATCAGGAGACTAATTCAGCAAACAATAGAATTGTGCCTCCCACGTTTTCTGAGAAGAGAGTTTTGTAAAACATCTCTTCCACATAAATGACAGAGAAGGCGGAAGACACTGAAATTTGATTTCTGGCTACCCCGAGCAGTTTTCAGAGCTTACATTGTTTAATCTCTACTATTTATCATGTGACTGACAAATAAAAGGGTCTAACAAATGTTTGTTGGACAGATAAATTCCAGAGTTATGTAACTCTGATGTAAAAATAAAGGAGACAGAACGGTTTATAAATATGCAATCTAAACATGAGTTAATTCTACATCAAATATTTATTGATAATGCACAATGGCATCACTGTGTTAATTCCAGAGAATACAAAGGAACGCACCAGGATACCCATTTTAAGGGATGGCAAAGAAGATAGTAGCAACACCCTCATTCAACCTGCACATATCTTCACACACATGAGATCTGTCTTTTGTCCTCTATTTCATTGTCCCAAAGGTGTCTGCTGGCTGCCATCTCATAATCTTCACTGGTTTCCCTTTCCCATAAGTTGTTGTAGCTCCCACGATCTATTTATAATCTTGGTAGAAAGTGTTCTATTTTCTGATGATTTCTTTTAAAAATTATTTTTAAGGCTGAGCAAGGTATCCCACCCCAGCCTTGACACAGGGTGGGGGTGCTTGGTCCTGCCTCAACTTAGTATGTCAGTCTATTTTGACTCCCCTTACTCTCTCTGAGGAATGAATAGGGGGTAGGGTGAAGGGAGGTGAGGGGGTAGGAGGAGGGGAGGGAGGGGGAACTGGGATTGGTATGTAAAATGAAAAATAACTTTTTAAAAAATAAATAAAAGTACAAAAAATAAAAAAAAACTTTTTAAAAATACGTTTTAATTAAAATAGAATTACAGCACTTTCCACACTCCCTTTCCTACCTCTAGCCTCTCCCAGATACCCTCTCTTAGAACACTGCCCTATGTCTTATTTCAAAATTGACATATCTTTCCTAGAGAGCTTCAAAAATTTAAAGGTTATTTTGCTGTGTGTTATTTTTGTGTATCATGTGTGTGAGTGCCCTTGGAAGCCAGAAATCATTGTTGGATTGTCTCAAACTCGAGTCACAGATGGCTGTGAGGGGCCATGCAGGTGCTGAGGATTGAACCCAGATCCTCTGGAAGAGCAAGCAGGTAGTGCTCTTAACTTCTGACCCAACTATGAAGCTCCTCCTAGTGAATGAGCATCTTTTATGTTTTGACACCATAGAAAGAGTGGCAATGTTATATCTTGATAGCTTAGTTTTATAAGAAACTTTTACTTGAAATAATGAAAGAAATACAAGCTATACTCAATTTTATAAAAGCAACTCATTTTACTTAGTGGTTTTTGTTTTAAAAATTCACTGTCTATGTTCATTATACATGGGACTATATGATATATGAGGATAATTTAATACAAGTTTAAAAGGTATGTTGAGCATATTCTCTTTAAAAGTATCACAAAACCCAACACTGTAATTCAGTTGTAGTAGGTTACTACTCCCTGCTTTCATTTGACACAATTGGATTTGTATCGTGATATACAACATAAGCTTACAGAAGAGCACTATACCAACTTCTTTTTATTGGGTCTTGGTAGCATCTATATAAATCCATACTAGGAAGTGGTGATATACTTACACATTAATAAACAAGTAGATTAGTAAAAATGTACCAAATACAGTTCTTGTCTGCATAATCCTACTTGGTTAAGGCAAAATTCGGCAGTTCTGCAAGCAGCAGAAAGGAATGGGTTGGCTCATATGTTTGAATCGTGTATCTTTGTGTATTAAAAGCTACACAGAATAAAAAACAAGAAAGATGAACTTTAATCAAGCTTAGAAAAAGATTCTCTAAGTTATCCCTCCATTTGTCTTTTGTCTGTGTGTCCTTTGTTCTTTATTAAAATCCTTTTGTACAAATGTGTTGTTTCTTTTTATGATGTAAAAAGATGGGTTTTTACTAGTGGCAAAGACAAGAAGATTTATTTTACTTTATGTAAAATATGCACAAGGAGAAACTTCAATTGTTGATTCCCTAGAACTTTTGCAATTAAACAATTAAATTTCTCTCAGAATTATGAAGTATAACCACAAACCAGTATCATTTCTCCACTATTTCTCAAAGTGTTTATACTCTCAGATGTAGCCAAGATTTTATTGTGGTATATAATTTCTTTAAAAATGTATAATAGATAACTACTATTTCAGAGTAGACTAATCTTTTAACATTTTAATATTCAATATTTCCGTAAATACTTATTACATTTTAAATCTTGAGCCTGCCATTTCTCTATGCCACATGCATATATTAGCAGTCTACATAAAGCACACAAGCACACAATTTAATGACTTGAATTCTATTCATTAGCTACACACAAAGGCCACATCATGATTCAATTTTCGTGAAATGAAAAAGTGGATTTAAAACTCTGCTGATTACATGAAATGATATGCATGCACACTTAAATTTGTTAGCCTTAATAATAAAGGAATTTTCTTCCTGTATGCTTAGTAAGTAAAATCATATCTTTCAATTTCAGTTAGTACTCAATGTCTACCCATTTGCTAACCCCAGAGTGGAGTAGTATACTGACGTTGGAGCAATACCTTACCACGCATCAAAACTACTTTTAAGCGTGGTATCATTTGCTCTGTGTATGTTTGAAGGACTGTCAAAGTGGATGTATTTCCTGTGCAATTGTCTCAGAGTTTTTCAAATGTTTGTGATACCCTATTATTTTACCTAGACATCTAACAAATGATTTTTGTTGCAACATGATTCTTTTCTGTGAGAAAATGTGATTGATAGAATTATTGAAATTTAAAAAATTACTTTGACCACATACACTGGGTTTAAAAGTTACTTTCAGTTAGAGTTAGTAGAACCTGGATAACTGCTTGTCCTTTGAGTTCTAACTATAGTAATTATTTAGGGGCTCAGCACAAACAAATATGTTTCAGTGTTTTTGTTTTCCTAAGGATTAAGAAAATGTATTGTTTTTGGATAATCTATTTTCCTCAAATTTATAAAACAGAGTTTAAGAAATAGTTTTGTGTGTGTGTGTGTATGTGTGTGTGTGCTCGCGCGTGTGCATGTATATTTTAAACAGTTTATGTTTTGGCTCTTAGCCTTCAGCACAGCCTAATATCAAGTGGGTGGGCTTCTCCTTTAAGACCACAGCTATTTTCACAGCGACAGGCCCAATGTGAACTCAGCAGCTGTTACAGACAGGGATGAGTGAACCCAGCCAGATTTGGGGTTTGGAGGAGGTCAAAATCTATTTTGCTGACGTTTCTGTCATGTTTATTAAATTGCATTCTTCTGAATGCAATTAAACTTTTAAGAAATATTGCTTTTATCTCCAAATACATTAACTAATGTATTTTGAGTAGCATAGCTGTTTTTTTCAAAAGATTACAGAAATCTGAAGCATGTGTTTCACACTAGCTGATGGTGATTTTTAGAAACATTAGACTCCCTTCCTACTTTTGTCTCATCCTAACCCTAAGAAGGAATTTGACCAGGATTAGCATCTTCCACTGAAAATAGGCTTTGATGATGAGAAAAGGTGTGCCCACATATCTGTCCTACTTTAATACCACGTTTGGGAAGATGTATTTGAAAAATCATGTAAGACATTACAAAATGATGAGGCAGTAGGAAACTAGAAGCAGAGATTTCATATCCAATAAATGAAGCAGCAAAGATTAATTAAATCTATAAAATTATCCAAAGCACATTATGGGAAAGGTGTTCAAAAGCATAACACACAAATTCATTTCCAAGTGTTATGATTATCATTTCAGCATTAGATTCTCTCTAATGCTACCTACCCAAGACTTCAGAAAAGAGAGTTTAGGAATATGTTACGAATAGTTTTGTTTTATTTATTATCTGAATAGCAAAGCAACAGCCCCAGAAAGAAACCTTGGTCTGTGGTGTGAATGGCTTTTCTGTTGACACTGGTTTAAAAATGTCCAGTGGAATGACTGTAACCTCATTGTAGTTGGAGTGTTAATGTAAGACACAAGTATTTTACACCAAAAACAAAACCTGCATCTCTGAATCTTTTTATCCACATTACAGATCACCCTTCCTTGTCTGCAGGAGTTTTTTCTTTTCCAAGGTGTGGGGAGGTTTTAGGTGAATATTCACACTGGAATGAATTAGCAGTTAAGCAAACAGGACTGTTCTAATTGTCCTTTCCCCTAGAAGCAGATTGGCAGCTTCACCCTCAGTCTCATAATTCGAAGTACACAGAGCTCAAGAAAAGCTTTCAATGCTCATCTTTAAGACATTTGAGCATAAAGTTACCTGTGTATTTATATTGTATTCTTTTTAGATTTTAAAAATAAATATTACTTCTCTTTGTTCATATGAAGACTTCACTTATCAGACATGATTCTTACTCAAGTATAATATCATTTTTAATGTCCTTCATATGAACATAAAATTTACATAATCTGCTCATTATTTTGAAAAATTAAAAGTAACATTAACTATCTGACAGTTTTATAATTTAGCACAGGTGAATGAATTCTAATATACTTGCATTTAATAACACAAAGGAGGCAAATACTAGCTATTTTCTGTCCAGAAGCCAGATTCAAATGGAATTAATTCACAATCAATAAAAGAATAAAATGGAATTCTGTTACTGCCTTTCATATTCAACACCTATAACTAAAACAAAAGATAATTAAATATCCACCATGTATTGAGAGGACCCAGGTGATTCCAATTAACTCTTTATAATAATATACATAATTCTCCAGAAAAGAAAATCTGTTGTCTCTTCAAGTGGCCAGATTCATTTCTGAGAAATTAAAATTCCTTTAAAAGGCAAACAAATCAGCTCCTAAGTGGCTAATGCTTGGGTGTGATTCCTAGGAAGCTGGATTCACTCACACATTTTCAGCTGCAGATTTAGAGCTTAGAGCTGTGCTTTAGACTTTACTTAAAGCCATCCAAGCAGCCAGACGTAACAGCCCTTGACGTTCTTTCCTTCTAAAATAAAATCCGAAAGGAAAATCTGAACCTCAATCACTAAACATGGACGTTTTGGTACCAGGCTAGCAAGGGATGCAAGTAGAAACACAGACCTGTCCTAGAGTTATTTCTGCTTCTCAAGGTCTCACAAGAGTCTATCCAAGTTATGTGTATCCAAAATTTAAAAGGAACCCCCCCACACCATTTTTATTTTCATTTTGAAAACCATGTCCCTCTATTTGATGTTGGCACATTAAGTGAGTTATAATATATTAACAGCTATAAATAAGCAATTGTATTTACACAATCAAGAATTTACAGCATATATCCTTCTGAGCAAAGGAAATCATTTAATTGAAAAATAGAGGTTAGTTCAGATTCATGTTATCTACAAACCCCAAGCAGCAAGACCCAAGATTGGGACACCATCAGCCAGTGTGCACTGTTGTGTCTCTTCAGAGTTTTATTTTTTCAGTTATTTTATGCTCACATAGAACCACATGCAAAGTATTAACATTCAATAGTTAGACTGTTTTGTAAAGGACATTCATGATTTTCATGGCTCACTTGAATTTGATTTAATTTTTTTTCAAACTGGTTAAGTGCTTTTAATATCTTGTTCATGATAAGAAAATCTGCCCTTTTACAAATCTTATTTGCAAACCATTAACACCCAGATTGGCCACAGCAACATCTGTTTAGAAATAAAATTTATAAATGACAAAGAGTCAAACATTGTTTCTTCTTTCATTCATAGGGTATTTCTAAATTGTTTCTGTTATATAAATACAAATTTACATTTTCTAGAATTTTTCGAAAAAGATGCAGATAGGTATAACATTAATCCAATGTTTCTCGTCTTTGTTGTTTAGATGCACACATACACATAGCAATATACATATAGACAGACACATGGTAACATATGTATATGCACATATAAGTATTAAATTAAACACAATGCTTTCAGAACATAAGTCACCTGTCTGTATCTCATAAAATCCAGTCTCTCACTCACTCTCAGTTTCCTTATGTAATACCTTTCTGAGATGGCTTTTGGCAATAACTCTATTGCCTCTATTTAGATAAGATACATGAATCTCATACTTTTATTCTAAATTCAAGTTCACTCGTCATATCTAATGCCCTTGAAGCAATCTCAAATTACTGTTATTACATGGGTCACTAGAAACCAGAAGCACTAATATAAATTTTAAAGAGAGGAAAGAAAGGAGGAAAACCCCTCATGCAATTAGATCCTGACTAACGGTTGGTTTAATCAATTTGATTTTTATCCCTAAATCCAGTCCTTCCTCTTGAGCTGTCAGCGAGCGAGATAAGAGCCAGTGGTGTAGATGGGGCTGTCTTTTTCCTGCCGAGATGACAGCCCCATGGATTACCAAAGCATTGCAAGGGATAGAGAGCAACACAGCGCTGCACCCTCATCCAGTGCGCAATCTTTCTATTTCATTAATTTTTCATGGAATTTCATTTCACAACAAGCTGGCGTCTGCCATCCATCTGCTCCACTTACTATGTCCCCTCTGCCAACTTTTTATTTGCATTTCACAACATTCTCCGGCTGCTCCACTCCTCACCACCTTGCTGAGATTCCCAATTTACTTTCCGTAGATCTGCCTTGTTTGGTACTTCCAAAATTCACTCCCAGTCCCCTAAAGATCTGAATACTGAACCACTCTGGGACAATAGCTGAATTTCAAGACAACTTTTTTGTTGTTGTTGTCAAATACTCCAAAGAATGACACGTTATGTTCCAATGCTCAACTCAGCTGACCAGTTAAATGAGTGTTTGCATACTGCATAAATACTTCCCTAAAGTCCTTTTCTAGTTGATGGAAGATGGATACACTTCACTCTGAACTGTGTCCTTCAGTTTACCTTGAATGGGTATCAGTTCCCATTCTGTTTCCAAATAGGTCTACGTTAAAAGAGATTTTTGTTTCAAATTCTCAGAAACTTCAATTACTTTATATATTGTATACAATAATGGGCTACATATTTAAATATTTTATTTGAAAAATGAATTTCAGGCCAATGTATATCCTCTTTGGGGAAAATAGACTAACAACAACAACAAAAAGAAAGAAAACCAGATCTAAAACACAGAAAATATATACCATTTTAATAAATGAGAATGTCAAGGTGTATTCATGAGACTCCTCAAATATATTATCCTGACAGCCTATGGTTAAGAATTCAATTTTAAGTGATTTATTTTTAAGTACTGCACTATTTTTGAAGAGGTCTTTCTCTTAGTCTACCTGAGTTATCTGCTGCTAATAACAATTTAAAAAAAAAAAAACTTAAATCTTAACCTTTTGTTGAGGTTAAAATGAATTCTTTTGCAATATTTGCAGTTATTTTCTAACGAAAGCAGAATAAAGAATCTATTCTGTATAAAGCACAGAATAGATAAAATTGTTTAAAATCATGCTGTATAATTCTACCAAGAACTATAAAAATAAAGTGCAATCTTTTAGTTCTCTCCATGTGCTATTGCAGGCAATACTGTATGGGTAGTTAATGATGGCAGGTGATGATAGCCTTCATAACTACCTGCACTATCATTGTTTTCTAAAAGTCTCTAATTGACATCAAAGGAG
>NW_023505925.1:0-4000 GCF_004664715.2 Peromyscus leucopus | reverse complement strand
CTTGCATAGAAAGTACTGTTAACTATAAAGTCATCTCTCTAGCCTTTGGACATTAATTTTGAGTCATGCTATATTTAAAATGAATATTAGAAAGGGAAGCTACGTCTAGAATACCTAAACAATATGACTGCCTAAATAGGATCTGAACAACAACAGCAGTGGAAGGGGAAACCTTATAGGGACCTTCGTCTAAATGAGCAAATACAAGCAATTAATGGCTGCTGAGATAGGGAGACTTAATATTCTCCAGGGAAAAGCCCCTGATTGGTTAGTTTGGTTATTGGTCAGCCTTGATCTCTCTCTCTCTCTCTCTCTCTCTCTCTCTCTCTCTCTCTCTCTCTCTCTCTCTCTCTCTCTCTCTCTCACACACACACACACACACACACACACAAGTATATTAGCAATAATATATAAACTCAGCAAGTTGTATTATATATATTTATGCACTTATACATATATTGAATGATAACAATAAAAATGAAAGTTGTCAGTTTGGGAGGGAGAAAAGGATACATAGGAAGTACTGAAAAGAGGAAGAGAAAGGAAATTGAAAAATGCTTCGCATTTATTTTTCTTAGTTTAGGTAATAGTGAAGAAATAGTTGAAAAGTTTTGTGTGGACAAATAAGCTGTGCAAATGATGGTCTTAACTAAAAGGTAAACATAAAAATGAAACTTCATCAAAGTAAATTAAAAGCATTAGGTGAAAATGACCTTCTTAGTCTATTCTGAGGAAATAAACTTATTCTAGTATGAAGAGATTCATTAATATTTGGAAGCTTATAGGTTCCAATGGAAATGCTATGGCCATAAAACTATTCAAATAGGGTGAAATTTTTTATTATTTGGTCATTGATGATGATGTCCTATGAAAAATATTCTGTGCACCAAGTCATATTGATGCTTTTCTAGATATCATGTTGGTGGGGAATTCCTTTCACAGTGATAACAAAAATTTCCTGTAAGCAAAAGTAGAGTGGCTCCAACAACAGCTATTTCCTTTTATGAAGATGCCTTGAAAATTATAGAAGGGGAGAACAAGTTGTAGAAAAACATGGGTAAATGTTACTGTATTGCATTTGACAATGGCAAGATAAAAATTCTCTCCAAGAAGAAAACCAAAATCAATCTGAGATGTAGATTTATGTGCTACTGAAATTTAAGCTATTGTAATAATGTCAAAATTTTAACTGAGCCATGAAATTCAACCATCTGGATATAGTTCTACTACAAGAACAATTCTGAGAGCAAATTAAAGAGAATTTCCATGCCCCCATGTTTTCTGCTTAATGATGTCCAGAATCTCTACTGCTGTAGCATACATTGATTCAGAAGTAAGTACTGCTGTGGATATCACTCTATATAAATAAAACACTGATTGGCCAGTGACCAGGCAGGAAGTATAGTTGGGACAAGGAGAGAGGAGAACTGGGGAAACAGGAAGAAGGAGGGGGAGACACTGTCAGCCACCGCCAGGACAAGCAACATGTAAGGATGGCAGTAAGCTACAAGCCACGTGGCAAGGTATAGATTTATAGAAATGGGTTAATTTAAGATATAAGAACAGTTAGCTAGAAGCCTGCTACAGCCATACAGTTTATAAGTAATATAAACATTTGAGTGATTATTTTATACATGGGTTGTGGGACTGCAGGGCTTGGTGGGACCTGGAGAGAAGCTCTCCAGCAACAAAGTGCCATGTGAAACTTTGAAATTTTGTCTATATAATGGTTGTTATTCTTTATTTTAACAACATAAGCTCTTTTTAAATGCCTCTTTTGTGCATAAAATATATTAATTTCAGGAGGAACATGTAATGGTTTTGATTAACAATATAACTTCTTTGATATAATCAAATGATGAGTAACCATTACTGTTTATTTTCTGTTTAATGGAGTTTTAAATCTTGACCTAGATGTGGATCACTGGTAAAAGCTACCACATTTCCTATATCCCTGGTTCAAAATCTATAGTGAACCACCCTTTGGAATGTTTCATAAGCATTCATGGAAGTCTTAAAAATGGGTATGCGTAAATTATGTAGTCATATAGGTAAGGAATTAGCCTTTGTACTGTGTGTCTTTGTTAAAAGTAGAAAGCCTAAGTTTCTGAATTTTAGATAAAAAACATTGTAAAATATCACTATCATGTATTTATTTTATTGTCTTTGAGGTATTATTTGCATGAGTGACTAAATGTCAGGCCGTCCCATCTCATTGAATGGAATTTAAAGCCATAGCAGCATATAAAAGTAGCAAAATTCTGAAAATAAAAGAATAAAACGTAACTCGTTCCAGCTTTCCCTTTCAGCTTCATCTTCTATTTCCTTCTTGTCTGTAAACACAACCGTTAAACATATAAATACACATATGTATACACTGACAAAGAAAGTGCAGTGGAAAATACATCTAGATTAGTACTCTAGATAAGATATTGCAAATGATTAAAAAAACTTTCATTTTCTGGTGCTTCTTCCTCTTGTAAATATGTTTTCCAATCTATTATATGGACGATGTTGTTCATCATATAATACAAAAAGAAATATCTGTACTTAAGTACACAAAGAGGATACTGGAACAGCTGTAAGAGTGACTAATCATCTTAAACCTATTCAAAATTGTCAGCCAACAGGAAAAAAAGTCTCTTTTCTCCTTGTCTGAGGAGGGGAAGGAGCTCTGCTGTATATGGTTCAAGCAGTATTCATTCTTTCTGAAGATACTGAGAAATAATGTTCAGTAGACAGCCCACCAGTCTCGTTTACTCTGCATGAAAGCATACTGAATGCCACCCAACCTACCAGGAGTGAGTTTTTTGCATCTCATTTAATCACAGTAATTGCCATTTTTACACAGCAAGGAATAAGAGAATTTCTAAATAACAAAAGAATAGCTACCAAAGACATTTGCAAGTACTATTTTAATGACTAGTGGAAATTATGCAGTGAAATAATGGTAAAGCTATATATAAGTGAAAACCACAGGATTAAGAGCGTTGTTTGTCAATAGAGTATGTGGAACGATTCACTTGAAACATAAGTACACATACTAACACTAACAACCAAATGTGGTTTTGAAATAGAAAACATCAAGTGAATAATTTCCCAAGAAACTTAAAATGCATGACTAAAGCAATCTACTAAATTATTCCAATGTTTGTTCTTAGTACTAAATAATTTTAAATACTATATTTTCATCATGAATGGTAATGGTTATTTCTTCTCTTTCATTTCCCCCTTTTTTTTTGCTCCTGCATATTTTATTTTCAAATGTTGTATAAAGTGAGTGAAAAACCCCATACCATGCAATGTTTTATTGTAGATATACTTTCACTTTCTTATTGATGACAGTCATAAGGAGTAGCTATTAAAATGTATTGTTTTTTTTCAGAGTAATTTTTAAAAATTCGTTATATATCCATAGGTAAATTTCAGTTAACTGCTCTAAAAATAAATGAAACCTAGTTATTCAGAAAGTTAACCTTTTCATTTTACCTATAGTTTAATATGCATATTAATTTCTCATTACCCATTCTTTGAAATTTTTAAATTTTTAGAATGTTATATGAATTTAATAAGCAAATAATAAAAGCACTCTAGGGACTTCACTTAATTAATTATCTTTCGTGATACTTTCCAAATATTCAAACAAATATATAGATACAGATATTTATTATGATATTTACCCATTTTATATTCTTCTGATTTTAAATATATGCAAAATCTATACATGCATGTAATTATTTCAATAGAATCTAACTTCAATTATCTTCCCTCCAATACTTCTCTGGTCCCTCCCACAACTTCATGTGCACTCTTTTCCACCAATTTTCCTACACTGTTTATGTATCTTCTTTCTTTGTGCTAATATACATTGTGTCCATTTAGAGCTAGCTGTGTGTGCATGCATGTGTGATAGTCTACAAGAAGCGGGATAACCTCTCAGGGCTCATATCAATGCTGGAATCCGATTCTCACTTCCCTAGCAGCCATCATTTGGAAATAA
>NW_023505924.1:0-5404 GCF_004664715.2 Peromyscus leucopus | reverse complement strand
AGACAAAGAGTGAAAAGAAGCTTAATGTTTACCAGTGGCTGAGTGGGTGAAAGTATATTCTATGTTCAATGGACTAACGTTAAATTTTAGAAGGCTTAAATTTCTGTCATGTTCAATTACAGGGATGTTCTTGGAAGACAGCATATTAAATGACCTTATTTATGTACAAAAAGACAAAGTACTCTAAAAGGCAAAATATATGAGGCATCAAAATATTTAAATTCATACTAAAATATTAAATTTAATATTTAAAATCATATTAAAATAAAAATATTTAAATTCATACTAAAATGGGAGTTGCTGATTCATAGATACAAAACTTTAGTTATATAAGGTAAGTTGCAGAGATCTGAAAGCACTGTGGCAAGAGTTATCAACACATTATTATTAATAAAAAGAATTTCTCTGGATACATAATTTTCACAATGGAAATAAAGTAAATGTATATTCATGAGTCTTGAAAATTTGAGTTTGAAGATATTTTCTTTAATCTAGAATTTTAATGACAGAAAAACTTTAAATGCAACTGTTAATAATAGCAGAAATTGAACCTAGGGAGACAGTTCAATGTGGTAAAACAATATTATGAAATTATCATTTACATTTTAAGAGCCTGCAACTTTTGCTTGTCTTTAGAACCATAGTTAACAATACACCTTGATGTCACTTAGGACTTAAGACCATTATTCTATTGTGTACTTCAACATGTACATTTAACCTGCCATTAAGAGAACAATGTAACAATCAACCTTACTTGCCTTTCATTTCCTATGTGATCAACTTTTATAACCTAAGCTAATATGTAGGTATAATCTTAATTCCTGTGTTTTTCCATGACCCTGACCCAGATAATGCATGTATATCTTTTGCTGAAAGCTGCAGATACAGAAGTTGAAAGCAACTAACAATATCTAGCATGGAGGTTGAAAGCAACATTTATAGACATTTGCTGACAATTATGATTGTTTTGCATGTCGGTTGGGATCAGTTGGAGCCAGTGACTTAATTACACTCTGTAAATTATTCTATTCCTCCCCCCATGAGAGGCTTTCTATGCTGTTCCACATACATAAAGCAAAGCCCATTGTTGGGAACAAATACACACACAAAGACTCAGGTATTCACACACAAGACAGACAAACAGACAGACAGACATACACCCAGAAACAGACCAAAATACAGATGCAGGCAGAGATTCAGAGTCAAGCAACAGACAGACAGAGGATGGGGTACATGGGGAATGTGAACTAGAGAATTCAAATCTGAACTCTTGGTTAAATGACTCCAAGGTGAAGTGCCTTCATTCTTTCCTTGATGAATACCTATTTATTATTGGTAATCAGAATTAATTACTAATGCTTATAGTCCACACAGCTCAATATAAAGAACACTGGCTGGTCTTTCATGGGACCTAATTTGATTCCCAGCACACACATGGCAGCTCTCAAGTATCTGTAAACCCTGGTTCCCAGGAATCTGATACCTTCTTTTGGCCTCTGCAGGCATCTGACATGTAAGAGGTACATGGCACCTCTTAGTAATTAGGTAAAAGAGTGCATTTAGAAGAAATCAAAGGTACTTAGTCTTACTGCAACTTGGTAAGTCATGTTTTGTTGATATCCATGGGAGACCTGCCCTTTCCTGAACAGAAAGAGAGGAGGAGTGGATTGGAGGGTGAAAACAGAAGGGGGTGAAGGGGAAGGACTGGGAGGAGAGAGGGGAGGGGAACCGCATCCCTGATGTAAAATAAACAAATTAATTAATTAATTTAAAGAATAAAATTTATTATGAGTATACTTAAAATATTTAAAAATATTTTCTCATTTGTCTGTCTCTTTATCATATACCTAAGTGTATATATAGATAATAGTGTGTTGCTGGAGGGCTTCTCTCCAGGTTCCCCAAGCCCCGCAGTCCCACAATCCACTTATAAAATAATCACTCAGATGCTTATATCACTTATAAACTGTATGGCCGTGGCAGGCTTCTTGCTAACTGTTCTTTTATCTTAAATTAACCCATTTTTATAAATCTATAGCTTGCCACGTGGCTGGTGGCTTACCGGCGTCTCTACATGCTCTTCTCCTGGCGGTGGCTGCAGTTTCTCTCCTCCTTCTTCCTGTTTCCCCAATTCTCCTCTCTCTTTGTCCCGCCTATACTTCCTGCCTGGTCACTGGCCATCAGTGTTTTATTTATATAGAGTGATATCCACAGCAATAGTGGAAAATAATATAATGATTACTGTATACTGGGGATGACCTTATGTAAAGAATATTTGTACAAAGTACTGATAAATACTAAGATTGGGAATTAGTGCAATATCAAAGAAGATAATTTTCAAATAATAACAGACTGAAAAAAGTTAAACTAGTTACAAGTATATAGAAAATTATTTAGTGTATTACTAGAATTTTTGAATTGTCATCCATAAATGTTTTGTGGGTATTTAGGTCTTTTCAATAACAGAGGTTAACTAAAAAAAAGTTAGTTATTGGGCTTGTTTTGCACATAACCTTAAACTTTTATTAATTTTTTCTATTGTGTTTACAATAGGAACCAGCTGTGATAGGTGGAAGCATTATAGTTTGTATTCTGAGAATATCTGTCATTTTATGCTTACTGAGAGGCAAATGGTCCTGCCAGTTGGGGCTACAATTTATAAAGTTGGCAAAGTGACTATTTTCATTGATGTAGAAAATTTTATCATGGAGATTCAATTCCCAGCAGTTAATATGGAAGAGAGGTCTGAGCAGGTGACTTCAACTTTGTCTTATTATTACTGTAATCATGAATGACACTGATTCAGGAGACTAAGATATGGAATTTGAAGCACACTCCGTGACAGATTTATCTGCCTCAGCTGCCACCAAGAGTATCTGGATTGAAAAAAGAAATATGTAATGGAACAAACTAGAGCATCCCACTAGAACAATGAAACTTTGTTTTGTTACAGATGCTTCAGAATGAAAACAGGATAAAGAGGAGAGGATGATAACATATTAATTCTCAAAATTATATGAATGGCTTAAACTTCTACCTAATCTTCCTCCTAAGTAGGAAATGGAGACTGTTTTGCCTCAGTACACTGTATATCTGCAAGTCTTTTACAAAGCAAACATACTCATTTATTTTTAATTTTTATTATTAATATTTTAATTAAAATTTAATTAGATAACTTCCCCCTATGCTTTCTCCCACCAACCCCTCTCAGCTACACACTCTTAAAACCCTCCCATATTCTCCCAAACTCCCAAGTTGATAGCTACTTTTTCATTGATTACTGTTGTTACATGCATGTATATATTTGTCTATGTGTATACATGAATAATATACAAATACAACCTACTAAAACTTTGTATTGTTTGTAAATATGTTGTTTCAAGGTTGACTACTTTGTATTGGACAACCTGTAGTTTCTCATCCCTGGAAGAGGATGAGGCTTTGATTATACATTTTTGTTAATACAATATGGACATACAATCTCTCTGTCATTATGAGATTTTAATGTAGTTACTTTGGTCCTGAGTAACCAGCTACCTGCATGTTTTAGTGTGGTAATAGTAGATAAAACATAACCAAATGCTATAAACAACTATATATATATATATATATATATATAATATATATATATATATATATATGAGTATTTCATGAATGAAATCTAAGTGATGAATAGTTTTAAATATTGTTCTAAGACAGCGAGGTATTACATATCTGCCTAATTTGCCAATGTGTAATTAAATTTTAACAAATACTTGGATATAGAATCTGTTTCCTATGAAAATTAAGAATATGGTGAACTTATCTATCATAGGGAATTATAGAGGACATAAGGTCCACATACTCACAGATAAACATTACAGAAACCAGAAATGTTATACATGGAGGCTTTTCTTTTCAACTGAATGGATGTGTGTACCTGGTTTTCACTCAAAAGTCTGGAAATGGATATGTGAATAATCTGGTAGTCTTTGCTCTTCTGTAGAGCCAAGCCTCACTCCAAATCTCTTTATCCTGAGAATTGTTTCTCAGTAAATAGAACTTATTCTTTTTTCTTTTTGATTACTGATTTATTTAAGAAATTTTTGTTTATTCATTTTACATACCAACCACAGATACCCCTCTCATCCTTCCTCCTGTTCCTGGCCAGCTTACCATCGCTTACCCATCCCCCACCCCCTTCTCCAAAAAGGTAAGGCCTCCCATGGGGAGTCATCACAGCCTGGTACGTTCTTATTGAAGATGTCACAGGTACTTTGCAAAAGAGTTTCATTATAACCATGACTTGGGCTTTGTTGTGATAATTGTAAGGAGAAACTTTTATTTTCAAAGTTGTTCTGAGTTTAAATATGTCAAAAATAAACTGCTCTGGGTCAGATTCCAGTAGTTTGAACCAGTCCAGTTAAATAAGTTGTGCTGAACTGTGTTTCCTTTTTGGCCTCTCACAGATCTTTCTTCTGGTGTCAGTAGAGCTTGTAGGCATCCTACAGGGAATCATGTGAGAACTGTAGACATTGCAGTGTGAGTCAACCATTTTAATGGAATCGTGCTTACTAATTTTTAGAATACTTTTTGCACTAGTTCTCAAAAATGATCCAGATACAAAGTATCAACTATGTATGTCACAGTTCTTCCTATTGAACTTCTTGGACTTTTTTTCCTCTGCTTGATAATTAATAAATATAATTTTAATAGTATTTTAGTGGAATTACTCTGTATCAGTAGATAATGATTCCCCCAAAGGCCAAAGGTTATTAAAAGAAAGCCTCAGGAACAAATGTGGGATATCTGCTATGTGTTTTTGGTATCCATTACATTAAAAACAATTACCATTGCTCTTGATTTTTACCAGATCTAGAAAGAGAGACCTCTCACATTTTAGTTACAAGGCATAAAAATACAGCTGCCCTGGAGCTGGAAGCTCCTTTCTTACTGGCAATCTTTCATAGTAACATAAAGTACTATGCTAAATGCTGGTGGAGAAATGTCGTTAATGGTCTTACCCAGATGTGAACCTTATCTACCACAATATTTACCTGCCAGACAAGATGTGCCCTCTGGTATCATAGCAACATTGTCATTATGGGGCAAACGACAAATTTCTTGTTGCATTTGAGCCCTGATCATTCACACTTCATACTGTGACTCATTCTAACCTCTATTATTGTAGGAGGTAAGAGCCTGTATTGCTTTTTTTGTTTTCCCTAAATGTACACATTATCAAATTGTGTACTAAATATTTTTAAATCTTGATCAGTGTTGTTCTTACACTTGGTCGGAGAAACTTCTACAAGCAATGGATGACAGTCAATTTAAAGACACATAACCTAGTGAGAATAACTGACTCTTTGGTGCTTAGCACTGAAAAAAAGAACATTCTTCCCCCGGGATCTCACCCACCATC
>NW_023505923.1:0-4000 GCF_004664715.2 Peromyscus leucopus | reverse complement strand
TTTTATATTTTTTTCTATAATCTAGGTCCAACTTATAGAGCCCAAATCTCATTGGCATACATCTCTAATCCTGTTGACCTACAGATGGTCTGCAGTTTATGTCTCAGAGGCAAAATCTCAGAGAGATGTTTCTAAATGTCTATGGAAAACTTCAGGCATAAAATAATGCCTAGGAGGAATGTCTTTGGGGGTAAAATAAGACCACAAAGACAGGAATGTGTGAAAGGAAAATATCATTATAAAGGGGTGAAAGAGAAGGTGTGCTACAGCTTTTGGTGCAGTACTATCTTTAGTAGCTGGCTGAACAATATATACACAGAAGTGGAAAAAACCTGTTTTCTCATTCCTGAAGTGAACCCAGATTCCCGTGTCTCTGTCTAACATTCCTTTCTTTTCCAGATTCCTGTTTTGCCCATGGCTGTGCCACCCACTACTCAATCTCATTTCTTGGTAGTTAGAAACATGACGATCAAGAATTCAAGGACATCTTTGGATATATCAATTTCAGAGATATCCTGAGGTTTTGTGGCATAATACTTCAACAATTTTACCTTCAGACTCCTTACTCTCTAAAATATTATACATTGTGATGAGTTTATTTTTCATCAGTTGAGACCACAATATTCTCTTGACTTCTGAATGTCCCTGTTCTCTCCTGGTAATAAATGTTCTCTCCTTACTCTGGATAATAATAGGGAGTTTTAATCTCTTTTTACCATAAACTATAGAACATAGCCACATTTTTAATATACTCATTTTTTCCGACATCATACTTATAATAGTGTATACAGCAGAAATGCATTAACATTATTGAGTAAAATAATCTACAGATAAATATGTACATGTACTTATGCATGAATATGGCCATGTTATCTTTCATTTAAAGAATTTATCTATGAACTTACATTGTCAAAAGAAATATCAGGTGGTCTGGAATGTATATAAAAATCCCAAATTAAGTCTTTATATAGGCAAAATCATTTAAACGTGTATATTTATTGAAAATTGTCCAGGATTTTTTTTTAATTCTTGCTTTACTGTTTCTCAACATCAAACAAGAAAAGTTTACCTTCCATAGATGAGCTGTTTGTTTTGGTTTATGTATATAAAAGGTTTTCCAGTAAAGTGAAATTCTATGTAATAGACCTCATGTTTTTTGTTTTGCTTTCATTATCTCCTCATTGAAAATTTCAACCATTTATGTCTGCTATGTGCTTTGATCATAGGAGAAAGTCTTGATTTATTGATTCCCAAGTAATTATATTTTCTGTTTAATGATATTTCAAGTGCTATATTTAGATTTATGATTATATGCTAAATACAAAATACAATATGAGTTATTTAAATTATACTCAAGAAAGAAATATCCTTTAGGTAAAGTTTCTATAGTCTTCTAAAGTTAATGCACAATTCAAAATGAATAGCTCCACCTAACAGAGAATTATGCGTTTGGAGAAGCACATATGATTAAATACTGTCCTTGAATCTAAAGGTCCTTATTTTAGGTCAAAAAATATTTGAAGATAAGAATAATCTCTTTAAAATGGTATGTAGGTTAAAAAAAAAAGCAAACATCTGACTCCTCTCATCTTAGAGGAGAAAGATGGCTCAGTGGTTAAGAGCATTGATTGATGCTCCAGAGGACCCAGGTTCAATTCCAGGCTGTCCAGTGACTGATCACACCAGAATAGAATAAAATATACCATATTTTCTTAATTCATTCTTTGAATAAGGGGCATCAAGGTTATGTCCTAATTCTGGCTATCATGACTAATGCTGCTATGAACATAGTTGAGCAAGTGTCCTTGTGGTATGATTGAGCATTCCTTGGGTATATGGATCTTGAGGTAGATCGATTCCCAATTTTCTGAGAAACTGCCATTTTGATTTCTAAAGGGGCTGTACAAGTTTGCACTCCCATCAACAGTGGAAGAGTGTTCCCCTTGCTCCACATCCTCTCTAACATAAGCTGTCATCAGTGTTTTTGATCATAGCCATTTTGACAGGTGTAAGGCATTTTGATTTGCATTTTCCTGATGGCTATCGGTGTTGAACGCTTCTTTAAGTGTCTTTGGCCATTTGATATTCTTCTGTTGAGAATTCTCTCTATAGCACTGTAGCCCCTTTTTAATTGGATTGTTTGGTATGTTGAGGCAACAGCTGCTGGCTGCTTCTCATCAAATTGGTAGAAGTGGCAACACTGCTACCAGGGAAAAAAGGGTTTACCATTGCTTGTTCAGAGAACAATTGCCAAGATCATCATGTTATAAGAAAGCATTCACAAAGGTCAGTTTAGAGAAGTTTGGCGAGCTAAGTGGCAGGGAGAAGTTGCTATGATAGTCTCTTCTAGGAACAAATGTTCGTGGTTCATAGACGCAGAGTTTTATCAGACTGTGATGTTATGCTATGGAAACATCCTAGGATTTATAGCAGCAGACAACAAAGACAATGGCACATGGACTCAGCTGTGGCTGGTGTCAGATTACCATGAGCATGGATCCTTTTTGATTACTTGAATAAATACACTGTTACAGTGGAAGGGTTGATCGAACTCACTGTGTCCATGGCAAGCAGTCTTGTCCATCTCCACATAGAGATTGTTGCTACCCAAGGAAAGATTTGAAATCAAAGAATATCTTGTGAAGAGGAATTGAACCTGTATTATTACAAACTTGGGACAGGCTGTGAGACAAGATTCTGCCACAGATACTATTGAACATACATAACAGCAACTTTGAAGTCTCAAAGGATGATGGAACCCCACAACAACATTCCATCAGGACAATGATAATATCACTAACTGACAAACACCATCAAAGATCTGGACTACAGATTCTCTCAGGACAGTTTTGAGATTGCTAGCTGAGGTGATCCAGCCTCACCAATTACTGAGCAAGGACTTAGGTAGTCCTGCATTTTCCCATTATACAGAGATTGAACAACAAATGATATAGCTAACTCTCCCAGGACTTGACAGTTAACCCAAAATTTATCTTTTCAGGATCCCCTAAATATACCTTTTGCCCTAAAAAACATGATGCCCATATTCCCAAGAGGTGGGGTGGGTTTGTTTTTGGCCTTCCAATGGGCTATAGATAATTGTCATTGTTTAGGATGGTTTGTTACAATTTGTTAATTTATAATGGTCAGGGAAAAAAAGGCTAAACAAGGAGATTAGATTCGGGGTTCTTGTTTTAAAAAATAAAAATAAAAAAGAGGGTATAGATAAGAGGTATATTACTGAATTACCCTTTAAATATATAGAAATAATAGAATTAAGGGTAAGATTATTGACACAATTCAGAAAAGCAAAAGGAGAGGATAGAGATATGAGATAAAAAGGTAGATTATTGAATCTACTTTTAAAAGCAAATACTAGTTTTAAATATCTTACATTGATTGATTTTTGTATATTGTATACATATTAAGTATATTAATATAAATTTGAGATTGATTTTGTTAGAAAATACTGTCCATATATTTCTAATCTTATTCAAGGTTTTGTACTAAACAGTTCATTTAAACAATGTAATACCAATTGCTAGCCCTTGAAAGCTATTATTGCTAACTAATCAGGACAGAAGACATGCAAGTTAATATTTAGTCATTACAATCAAACTTGTAGTCATATTCAGTATGTTTTAAAAGTTAAACAGAAATATATATTAGATATACAGATCATCTTTAAACACTTCAACGATCTCTAAAATATGGCATGTAAGATGTTTTTAATAACATGGATTTTTTTCTCTTTTTTTTTATTACGAGACATGTCTGCTCCTGGCAGCACCAATCTACTTAAGAGAAGATGATGGACATTGAAGAAACTCATATGGAGTTTACTTTCATCATGGAAAAGTTAGCCACTGGCCAGGAAAATGCCCTTGCCTCTACTGCTGACAGATATGCTGTCCAAAATGGACAAGCAGGACACAAAATAAAGGACTGCCAAACCTTGCAAGACAAGGTAGGAAGGCTTTTTGAAATCCTGTTTTACAGA
>NW_023505922.1:0-10000 GCF_004664715.2 Peromyscus leucopus | reverse complement strand
TCGATTTTTCAACTAAAATTTATTTTTCTTAAGTGTCTAATAATATTGTCCCTATTGTACTTGAAGATTAAAATTTCTTCCAAAAGTCATCCACCTATAATGGAGACTATAATTTTCACTGGCAAAACTCTTCAGACCTATAAATAAAAAGAGTACACCATACACTCAAGTGTGTGTTATACGCTCTAATATAAATATAATTTTATTGAATGCGTCAGGTAATACCTGTAGTTGCACTTATAAGTGCATACTATGCCAGGAGGATAAAATTTACACTTAAAATGAGCTGAGGTAGTTGTACTGTACTTAGGAGAAGGTTTCTGTGCAATCTGTTAGCCAAACATTTAGGGATACTACTTGTTGAATGTTCAAGTCTTTATCTAAACAAGGATTTAAAAGTAATTCTCATTAACTGAATAAATCTAAGATATTATGATGAATTTAGGTAATACAAAAATTAAATACAGTACAGTTACAATATCAGAACTTTAGGTGGGCTTTTTTATTATCTTTTGTTTCCATTATAATGTAATTATATCATTTTCCTTCCTTTTTCTCCATATATATATATACATATATATATATGTATATATATATATATATTATATATATATATATATATATATATATAAAATTGTGTTTGTTTAGAAAAATCATAGCGTAGGTTCTCCTCCAAGATCCATGAGTTAACTAGTCCTTGCTGTTGTCCTGTTGTCTAGGTTTCCAGGACTAAGTATGATTTCCTTCTTATTAAGGAGGTCTGAAGTCCAAATAGAGACCCACTAGTTACTGTGTGTTGTGTGTGTTGTGTGTGTGTGTGTGTGCGTGCGTGCGTGCGTGCGTGCATTCTTATGTACAGTTTGATAAATGCTACTTGTATGTGTATGTTTTCAGGACTGATCATCTGATATTGGATAACAATTGCTTCCTCCTCCCTTGGAAATCACTTTCCTCAGCTCTCAGCATTTCTTAGTTGTCTGTAGTTGCTTTGTGTACTACATTTGCTGCCTTTCCCTGTGCATGTTCAAATGTCTATTGGTTTCTCTAATTGTTCGCTTTATGTTTAGGCAGTTGTGGTGATGAACTTATGGGTATAGTTTCAGACATTTTGAGGAAACACAACCTCACAGCAAACTTGATATTCCTCTGGCTCATACAGTCTTTCTGCTCCATGTTCTGTAATGATCACTAAGCCTTAAATTCAGGAGTTAGTGTTGTAGATGTATCAGTTGGAAAGGCTTCTCAACTCTGCATTTGATTAATTGTAATCTGTAGCTAAAAGAAGTTTCCTTGGGAAATATGAGGACTACACTTATCTCTGGTATAATATCTTATATTCAAAACATTGTTAGAGATTATATTGCTTAGTAAAATGTTAGTTACAAGTTCTCCTCCAAGACCTATGAGTTAACTAGCCCTTGTTGTTGGCTAGGTTTCCAGGATTATGCACCATTTCCCTGTTTAATGAGCCTTGATTCCTGTTAGGAGCTAATTATTGTCCTCACAAGGTATGATGCCCCTAGGGTCATTATGCCATGCTGGTCATTGTTATGGTTCATATGAATAATACCTGAGTAGAACTGTTGGTTGCTTCCCGCTTTTGAAGGCTTCCATTGAATCTTCTAGAATCATAAAAGCTAGTACTCAGAGTGAAAGCTTTTGGGTCAGTTCCAGCTCGGAACTTCTGGGTCCTTTGTCTTTAGCAGTAGATCTCTTGGACAACAAAGGACAATAGCAATAGGCATACAGTTTGAGAGTCCTTTGACATCCCTAACAAAATTCAGCGCATTCTCATTCCATGTGTTGGGATTGTTTTAAACAGATCTTTGGCTTGTGGAGGAAGCATTATAATACCTGGTGATAAATTTCATTTAAAGTATATATGTATATATATACATATATATAAACGTACTTGTACTATGGGTATTTTTTTTTTTTTTTTTTTTTTTCGAGACAGCGTTTCTCTGTGTAGCTTTGTGCCTTTCCTGGAACTCACTTGGTAGCCCAGGCTGGCCTCGAACTCACAGAGATCCGCCTGGCTCTGCCTCCCGAGTGCTGGGATTAAAGCGTGCGCCACCACCGCCCAGCTGTACTATGGGTATTTTTAAATCTATAGTTAATAGTACAATTCTTTAGACTTGTTCAAACATCCTGTTATTTACCCTTCTAAGTGATTTTCTTGTATTTACCTCCTATCCCTCCACCCTCATTTTTTTCCATTTTGTCTGTGAAATCATTTGCACCTTGCTATTCCTCTTTCTATTTCCCTAACCCTCCCTCTACCAGCATGTTCCATATTAATTCCCTTGTCTTTACAGTTACTTAGAATTGTGATCACATCTGAAGATTTGAGACTAGGAGCCTCAAGTGAGAGAGTACATTGATGTTTGTCTTTCAGGCTCTGAGTCATTTCTCTCAATATTATCCTTTCTACTTACTTTGATTTACCTGCACATTTCATAATTCATGTTTCTTTAACAACTGAATATAATTCTATAGGGTATTATAGGACATTTCATTATCCATTTTTCAATTGAAGGATGATTACATTGTTTCTATTTCCTAGCTAATGTGAATACAGCAGCAATGACCATGGATGAGCAAATATTTGTGGAGTAGGTGCTTGAGTCAAGCAGAGTCACATAGCAGATTCATTTCTCATTTTTTGAATTTCCACATGATTTCTAGAGTGACTGTATCACTTTGCAGTCCACCAATAGTGTGTGAGTGTTCCTTTCCCCCACATCCCTCCCAACATTTGTTGGGTGTTTTGTTGATCTTTGACAGCCATTTTGACTGGGTAAGGTAAAATCTCAAAGTTGTTTTTATGTACATTTTGCTAACTTCTGGAGATAATAACATTTTTTTGAGATATTTCTTAACCATTTTCTTTCTTCTTTTGAGAACTCTCTGCTCAGGTTCCAGTACCATTTTTTAAATGGTTAGTTTGTTCATTGACTCTTTTTATTTCTTATAAGTTCTGAATATTATCTTATATGAGATGTTTAGATGACAAAGATTCTCCTCGTTCTATTGGTTTCTCTCCATGCAATTAAATACTTCTTTAGCTCTTTTATTTTATGAGGTCCTACTTTTCAATTGTGGTCTTAATTCTTAGGCAAATGGAATCCTATTCAGAAAATCTTTTCCTACACCTACATCATGTAGGATACTGTCTACGTTTTTTGTTTTTTCTTCCAGCAGTTTCAGTATTTGAGCTTTCACATTTAGGTGTTTGATGAATGTTCAGGAGATACTTAGGTCTACTTTATTCTTCCCCATATGCCACCCAGTTTTCCCAACACCATTTGGTGAAGATACTTTCTTTTCTACAGTGTATGTTTTTGACATCTTTTCAAATACTAAATAGCTAAAGTTGCATACTTGCATTTTTCTAAGTTTGATTTTATTCCATTAGTCTATTTTTGCACCAGTACTATATTGTTTTTATTACTATGCTCTGTATTATATCCAGAATATATTGCATTGTTCTTTTGCTCAGGATTATTTTGGCAATATGCAGTTTTTTTGTGGATCATGGAAATTTTAGATAGTATTTTTCCTATTTATATGAAGAATGAGATGTTTATTTGATTGGAATTTTATCAAATCAGTAACTGGCTTTTGGTAAAATGTTATTTTAACAATATTAATTCTACCAAATCCATTAGCATGGGATTTCATTCCATTTCTTCTGTCTTTCTCTCTTTTTGACAGGTTAAAGTTCTTGTTGTAGAGATTCTTAATTTCCTTGGTTAAATTTATGCCTAGATATTTAACTTCCTTTGAGTTATTATGAACAGGAGTACATCCATGATCTCCTCTCTGATTATTTATTGTGTGAATAGAAAAGCTATTGATTGAGCAAGTGATTCTATATAGAGCCACAATGCTGAAATTGCTTATTGTTTATAAGTTTTGTGATAGAATTTTTGATTAGGTTGGCTTTTATACGATTTATTCACATACCTATTGTGCCATCCTCAAGAATAAAAATATTCCCTTTGACAAACCTTTGAGAAATACATTGATGAAAGTAATTCTAGAATCTACTAGAGTGTTTTTATTATTAGTTATTAATAATCATGATAACATAATTTGAGAACTTAATATGATTGTCTTTACAAATGTCATCTCATTTAGCATTTAATGTCCTATGTTTTAGATGAAATTATTTCCATATTTCACAGATTCAGAAAGTTGTGCAAATAGTTTTCCCAAAATGCTATGCAAAACACAGGAAATGAATTATAGATGTCACAGTTTTATTGACTAAGAAACTATTTTGATAGAAGTGATAAATAGTAGCTCTTGGAACATACGTTCTCTTGAAAAGTAGCAAATCAAAATAATGAATTTGATTCACCACTGAGAAATTTCAAGTATTTTAAGAGGGCTTTACATCATGTTTTCATTTAGTTTGTAAGTATAGCTGTGTCTTAAGTTGGATAATATACCTGCTCAAAATAAACTGTATTATTTAAACTACAATAACAAAAAAAAGAAACACAAAAAAATAGATGTGTAACTTTGATTGAGGCATATACAGATTAAATATTATAAAATCAGAAAAAATAATAAAATGATTTGACTTTAAATATATAATTTTTGAAAGACACAATGTTTTTAAAAGAAAACAATAAACTTTTGATGGAGAAACTTATTTTCTCTGTATTGATGAAAACTATCAGGATATTTAAAATATTCAGCAAATAGAAAGCTAGACTAACAAAATGTTAACAAAACACACAAAGAACTCAGAATTTAATACTCAACTCATATATACATGTCCTAACATCTACCATATTACTGAGATTCATATACAATATAATTGATGTTTTGCTTTTACACATCAGTGATTTTAAAATATGAACTAGACTTATCTTATTTTAATTAAAACAGGGCATGGAATCTTAGAGCTTATTTAATAGCAAAAAGGCATTTGCAATAAATACTTAGATCAGTTCATAATGGTATTACTATTTTAGAACAGTCAATTTCATTGAGATAAATAGGTATAAATATATATTAAATAGCATATATATGATATATATATATATACTTAAAGAGTTAATCATCATAGATCAATATCATTCATGATGATAGATTAAAAACAATATGGAATACCACTTTTAAATACAAAAATTTAAAATATTGCACAGAAGATATCAAATGAGCACTTAATAATTTTTCATATACTTTATTCAATTTGTGATCTAGTAATTGCAACTGCTTAAATGTAAAAGTAATCCTCCCACAGTCTTTTGTACCACATGTATTGCATTAAAATGAATATAGTATTCTATTTCTTTTATTGCTAATCCAATCCATTCTTTCCTTCTTAGCTTAATCACTTCCAAACATCGTATAGTCTATATGTCATACCCTAATGAGCTCCCTTATTCTTCTCTGTCTTTCAATAATGTCAGATTGTATCTGATTTCATTTAACTTTATTTTTATTGACTTCTGGATATAATATATATATATATAATATATATAATTCTTATGAAATTACATATTTTCAATTTGTACTTTTCCTATCTACTTAACATTAAATTATAAAGCAATATTCTCAAGCTGTGGTGGCAAACCCTTGGTATTCTGCCTATTGACATTTACATAAACTCATAACAGCAGTAAATTACAATTTGTAGTAAAGAAAATAATTGTATTGTTGGGGTTACCACAACATAAGAATGATAAAAAAAGTTGCAGCATTAGAAGGATGAGGACACTGTGTAAAGTATCATCACACCCTTTCTAGAATCAGAATAACTGCAATATCTTCATAAATTCAAATATAGAATTCACTTATAGCACTACCATTGACTATTTTCTAGTTGATTACAATACCAAATATCTCAGAATAAAGTTGATCCAATAAGATATCTAACTCAAAAATATTATCAGTTTTCAATACTTACATCCACTGAAAGTTCAATTTCCAATGTCAAAATATTTTAATAACTTTTTTTAATCTTAGCTTTTCACCCATCTCTGTATTCGCTCAATCACTCTGTAAAATTACAACTCAAAATAATAGAATATTTAGTTACATGCAGTGAAATATAAAGAAAATCACAAAATTATGTTTCAATTGCATATTCAGTGTAAGTATTACATTTATTTCCTATTTCATTCACATTCATAACCTCTTAAATGACTATTTTTTCTCACTTCTGACTATCCCAAATTCTCTAATCCCATTTTCACTATCAACAAAATTCTTCCATCTACTGAATGTGGAAATTAATGCATTAAAAGAGTATTTCCAAAGTCTTCACTGCTACATCACTTTATCTGCCTATTGCTTGCTTTGTGACTTATTGGATCTACAAGTTTCCTAGTGAGATCTGAGCTTGCTTTAGCCAGCAGACTACATTAAGAAGCTGACCACGTGCATATACCAGTTGATTGAAGGGTCCATGTTGGCTGTGCTAGGGAGTCTTTGCTCCGCCCTTGGCATTCCTATAAAAAGCCCTTTAGAAGAGACAAAAGGGCTGATGATATGATCCAGCCCTCCCGAATTATCCTCTGTTTCTGTCTGTTTCTCTTCCCACTATATTTCTATCTAACGTTTCTCATTCTCTCTCCTCAAGATACCCTGAAGAAAAAGGGAGCTGCCTCCACACTTTTTGCCTCATAAAAACAAAAATTCATTATTTATCTCCATAGTTGGGCAAAATAATGCATCCCTCAAAGACGTTTGCATTTTAATCTCTAGAATCTTGTAATATGTATCTCATATGAAAACTGCTAATAGAATGTCCTTGAAATTTGATAAAATAACAGATTTTTTTCTTAATCTGAGTGGACACAATGTAATCACGTTAGTCCTTAGCAGACAAGAAGAAAGAGAGTCAAAAAGAAGATATGATGATTGCAAAATAGCAGGAGAAAGCATTACTGTGCTAAGAGTCAAGGATGCAGGTAACTACAGAATTATGAAAGCATGCAAAAAGTTCTACTTCAAACCTCCAGAAAGCATATGTTCTGTAACACCTTAATTCTAAGAGCTTTTAAAATAATTTCCAGACTATAACAATATTTCTTACTGTTCCAAGTAACTAATTTTATAATCGTGTTTTTAAGATAGAATACAATTGTTCTTAAAATAGCATTATATTTTCTTAAAAATTATTTAAAAATATATTCCCGTGTAATTATCCAATAATAAAAATAATCTGTCACTCTATTCTTTCCTATCTTGAACTCATTTTTATCATATACTTAATATTAAACTCTTCAAAAAGATAATTCAGCTCCAATTCATTTCTTTTCTTCTTACAATCATTGTAATTACAATTATAATAAGATTCTCAGAATTATTAGATGGCTAAATTAATAGTTTATCTTCAGTGATATCCTTATTGAGTTGTCACTAGTATTTAAATTTGTTTAACATAGTAACTTTATGGATAGATTTTGTCTCTGGCTTTTAGGACAGCACATTATTTTTGTTCTAATTATTCAGATATATCTTTATTTCTCATTTGGTGAACTTAAATATTCTCACAAAATTTATTACAAGATTCACAGTCCTCTTCATGGTGTTTCTTCACGTTTTTCAACTTACTTTAATTGAAATATGTTCAAGTTTATACATTAATATATCATTATAAGGTAACAACTCCTAAATATATGTCTCTACTTATGAATCATAGCTACATAGTATATCCATCTGACAATTGATCACTTTTATTCTAGTAACATTGACATCTCTAGAAACAATCATTCTGCATGTGTAATCCACACACCAAAACACAAATCTTGCATTTTCTCTCATATAAAGATATTAGCTCTTAAGCTTCAATGCATGTGTTCAATCAGAATAACTATAGAGATTATGAAGCTACTTAGGACTAGTGTGGAGGAAAAGGCATGATATTCCAAGGAAGCAGAAATATAGTACAGTATTATGAAGAGAAAAAGGTAAAACTAGAATAGGAGGATAAAATTGGAGGGAATGGAAAAGGCACTGACTATGGAGAAGGACAATTAACAGTAAAAACATTTGAAATGTAATATTGAAATCAGCTACTGTGTAGCAGACTTTCCTGGGTCACCAACCCCAAATCATGACATGGAGACTTATTATTAGTTATGAATGGTTAGCCTTAGATTAGCTTATTCAACTCACACTTATAACTTATTTTAACCTGTTTCTCTTCATCTGCATTTTACCTTAGGCTTCTTGCCTTTCTTCATTCTGTATGTCCTACATTCCTGCTTCCTCTGTGTCTGGCTGGCTGGTGGTTGCTTAGCTGGCTGGCCCTGGCATCTCCCACTCTTTTTCCCTAGTCTCTCCTGATCCTAGATTACTCAATTACTCCTCCTACTTATTTTCCCTGCCTATGACCCTTCTTATCCCTCTACTGCCCAGCTATTGGCGAGTCAGATTTTTATTAGACCAATCAGGTGCCTTAGGCAGCAAGGTAAAACAAATTCAACCCTTCATTACATAATTAAACAAATATTCAGTAAGCAAATGTAACAAATCTTTATATAGCAAACAAATGCAGCACAAACAAATGAAACACATTTTTTCATAGTTAAGTAATTATTCTACAGCATAAATGAAACACATTTTTACTTTGTTGTTGAATATTAGTTTAAGATGTGTTACATTAGTTTGTGCTGTGGAATACCTGTTTAATGATACAAACATAGGTTGCATTCTTTTATGTTGCATTTGTTTAACTCTGTAAAACTGTGTTAATTTGTCTGCCTAAAACACCTGATTTGTCTATTAAAGAGCTAAACAGTCAAAAGCTAGGCCACAGAGAGAAATAGGTGGGCTGGTAGGCAGATAGAATGAGTAGGAAGAGAAATCTAGGGAAGAGTGGAGGAGAGAGAAAAGGGAAAAAGAGGAGGATGCCTGTTGTCAGCCACACAGTCACACAGTCAGCCACAAAGAAGGAATCAAAGATATATAGAATAAAGAGAGGTACAAAGACAGAGACAAAATGTAGTTAAAGATAATTGGGATAATTTAAGTTAGAAAAGCTGGCTAGAAACAAGCCAAGCTAAGGCTAGGCATTCATAAGTAAGAATAAGTCTCCCTGTATTTATTTGGGTAGGCACCCAAAGAGAAAACAAAAATAAAAAACAAAACAAAACAAAATCTCTACATTACTTAGCTAAAGAAATATTCTGCAACATAAACAAATGCAACATATAACATACAAAAAGAATTAAAAGGATTCACCACATAATAGGAAAAGATACTGCCACAACTGGACATTACATGGCACCAAATAAAACTTATAGTGATAAGAATGAGTTATATATAGTTGAAGGGGCCACTTGAAAACTACCAAAGATCACAAAATATTGCCAAGGCTATTGGTTACCCTCTGCAACCTGGCATTAAGACACTATTACTGAAGATATTGTTCGCTTAGGTCAACTAAAACCATAAAGAATTTGAGTTGGTGCCTATCTAGATGCTCCACTTTTACTGACTAAAATTCATGGGAATAGAAAGCACTTTACATACTACTAGGGGAGAAAAGTAAACATAAGTATCACACAGCTACAGACTAAGTTACCTACAAAAGAAACCTGCCTGAAAGATATATTGATACAATAGTGGCAAAAATGTTAAAGGAACAAATCATTTTTAAAATTAGGTTTTACATTTTTTATATTACACTTATTGTATCCTCCCTTTCCTTTCCTAACTCCATGTTCCCATGTGCAAGTGGAAGTTCCTCTTATGATGGCCAAAGAAGGAACTTACCTATGAATGTAGCACAATGTCATTAGGATTCATTTTATTGTTTTACTTGAGTTTTGTTGTTTGTTTTTAAGAACAGTATTTGTTTTATCCTATGCCTCTGCACTATTTACTCTCACGTTCTTGGCCACCTAAGTAGTGCTGGGTATGAATTACAACTCTTGGAATTGGCCTTAAGTCATATCAGATATTGGTTTGTTACACCCAGAAGATTTGTGCTACCATTGCACTAGCATATCTTGCAGGCCGAACACTGTTA
>NW_023505921.1:0-28000 GCF_004664715.2 Peromyscus leucopus | reverse complement strand
GCGCATGCCTTTAATCCCAGCACTTGGGAGAGGCAGAGGCAGGTGGATCTCTGTGAGTTCAAGGCCAGCCTGGGCTACCAAGTGAGTTCCAGGAAAGGCGCAAAGCTACACAGAAAAACCGTGTCTTGAAAAACCAAAAAAAAAAAAAAAAGTCCTCACTTACAAAATGTCCTTTACTTCTACATATAGTATAGAGAGTTCATATTGATGTGGTTAAGGTAAATGTACGAGATTTATCTAGTCACAACCAGCAGATAAAACTAAAAGGAAAGAAAATAGCAAAGTTACACTTTTGTTTCAACATTAACCATTTGTGAAATAGTAAATTTTAAATATGACACCATAGTTTTTTATTTCATTCAATGTTATATGTAGTAAATCAGTAATGAGCCCTAGCATAGACCAATTACATATGCTACAACTTATATTTTCTGATCTCAATTCTCAGAAGTTTATGCATGTAAATATAGATACAGAGAAGATATCAGTTAATTCATAGCTTTGTAAGGTCACAAATACAATGAGGCTTCTGACTTAGCTGAATGGAATCCTTAAAACATGAGTGAATCAAATAAAATCAGAATCCAGTATTATCAACATCACTATAAGAACATATGTACAGACAGTCATATGAATATTGAACAGATACAGGACAAAAATTATATTTGGGGTTGCTGGAGTAGATGACAATATTGTTTAAATAGGACTAAATACTTTAAACATGCTGATAATTAGCTTTCCCCTGAACCATTTTAAGCAACATATATTCTGTTGAGAGAATTTTGATGGCTAATGGACATTTCGTTGGAAAAGTAGTGTGCATCTGTGCATGTATTATTGAGTATGTATAATGGTCCTTATAATATAGTGACTTTAGTCCAGTCAGGTAGTAATCCACTGAGGAGTTTATGTGATCTCCTCCACTGAACTATATCACCTACTTTAGAGCTTGACCAGTAACTCACCTGCTTTCATAAGAGACAGTGAATTTGCACAATTTCTTCAGTACTGCATTTCTTTAGAATTCTTGTTAGGTCAATATTATAATTTTTCTATGCATCCTGTAAAGTAAAGATATCAAAAAATGGAAAAACAAAAAACTCTCGTTTCTTATTCCATTCAAGAAATAAAAAATTATTTTTCTTCTTTTAACCATTTATATTATTTTAATATTTATTTGTACTTGTTTATTCAAACTATTTTATCTTTTGAGTCAATATATATCATGACTATGCCCAAAAGAAAATTATTACTATACTAACTATACTAAATCATTGTTGTGATAGTTAAGAAAATAAGCAAATAATTTTCCCTTGATAAACCAGTAGTTTATATCTATGGATGATATTTGTATATGCTACGTAAACTAAAGCATCCAAAGGAATTTAGAAATACCAACAGAGTCCACCTATAATTACTATATAATTGATGATGAAGATGATAGATTCAGAGGTACAACAAAAGTATTAAGGTGATATGAGAGTAAATCTCAGTAATATAATTTCCATTGGACTCAAAAACATATAATCTTGGCTATTCATTATTTAGAAAATATTTACTCAATTCTCATTTTATTTCTATGCACAATGCAAAGTTGTACCCTGTCCTCATAAAGCTTAGCTTCTTCAATGTATTGTACAGTCCTCATAAAGCCCAGTTTCTTCAATGTATTGTACAGTATAGTGACTATAGATAATGACAGATTATGGAATGGTTCAACAACCTGGGAAAAAGTATATTTAATGTTCTTACCATAAATTTTGATAAGTATTTGAAAAGGGGTGGTATATGTGTGTTTATAAAATCATTTGTAGATCATTGCATGTTGTCTTGACATATATCATTGTAACTCATAAACACATACATATCTTATGTGATAGTCTAAAATTATTAAAATTCAGCTTCTAACTACACTTGAAGCAATCAGAGTACCTCACATGTGCTTTGTCAGAGGTGAGAGACAGTCTTGAAAACACAGTGAATAGATTTGACTGCAAATGTCCCTGAAAAGTAGTTAGATGGCATTGATCATTCAAAAATGATTTTAAAAGCAGTTGAACAAAATTTCCTGAAATTCCATACTGATGATCCCTGAAAAAATCCATCCAACTGTGTTCTTGAAATTCCAAGATATAGTTGTGCAACTTTTAATCAGATCCTTGACTTTCTGAGACACTAAAAAATAAATCTAGGTACACATCCACTGCTCCTTAGACCCAAGAAGAATGGATGCAGATCAAAAAACCTGTCTCTAGACTTTACTAGAAAATGAAGTATGCAATACTTAGAAATTGTCATGTATTCTTCTACACCCGTGAAATGGATCTGGCCCCTACGTGACATTCAAAAAGGAAGACACCCAGTCATGTCAGTAACCATGTGGTATCGTATCTTCTTTGCCTTATTTAGCATAGACATTTCCACATACTTTATGGATAATTACAGGCATCTTTAACCTATACCTTGGCTCATATTGCTCAAAACCACATGGAAAACTACATTATCTATTGTTAATTGAGATAACTCTTGCATAGAATGAGAAGTGTTTCATGTTTTCGCTTAGTTTTGGAATATCACAGATGTATAGAAGTAAACAATGTTTATCAAAGTATGAGCAGGTGTGGCAGCGATGCAGAGTGGATAATTAATCTGTATAGGGGACAATTAGGAGGAATAATTTTGAATACACTATACCATTGTTGAACAGCTGTTTTTGGTCTTCTGTGAAAAAGAGACAAGGAGGTAGAAGATAGGGAAAGAAATGTTGTGAAAGAAGTAATTGGAAATTTAATTTGACTGCAACAAATTAAATGTAGGGTCAAATAAAATAACATGAGGCTAGATCTTTAAAGAATTATTTAATTGAATTTGAGATTCAAGTTATATTAATTTATTATTAAATATGGAATTGAATTTGAAAGAATTAAGAGATTTATGTTACTGCTAGAAATTGTAGGAAGCAAATTATTTTGATTTTGTCAATTATAAAATGATATAAACATTTCATATAAATCTCATCAAATTTTTAGAAAACATCAAACTGACATATTTACTGAGTCAACTTTATATTCAATATTCATCATGGCACTATTTAACAGAGAAGATGAATCAATATAATTCCTCCTAGATTATTTTCATATATGAAAATACCATTTAACTCACCTTGGTAAATTTATTCTCCTTCAACATCTCCTGCTGTCATTCCATATTGTTCTGATACAGAAGCCATCTGAAATTTATTCAAGCTCTGCCTCTGCAAGCTGGGAAACTTACATAAATGTACAAAGTTCCCCATCCTGTTCAGGCTCTAACATATATAAAATGACACTAACACTATCTAATCACTATACTTGCCTTTCTTGGATTCTGAGTTACTATTCCAGAATGGATTTTCACATTAGCGCCTTTTACCTTTTACCAATGTATAGATGTTTTCACGACCTCAATCATGCTCTGACACTCTGTTCTGAGCCATTAAGGAATTTTGCCCCACTTTATCTACAGCTAATGCTACTTTACTCTGTGTCTGGTGGAAGCTTGACCTCAGCCCTGGCACCCTGGCATTCATATATCCAAAGAGTCTGGAAATATTCTAGTAGAAGCCCCACCTCTCTGTTCAGACCCTGCCCTTCAGAAAGTCCTGCCAAACACAGCTCATCCCCAAGAGATGCTCAAGACCACTCCCACAGGGTATTTAAACTGCATCCCAAAAATAGACACACTTTTTTTTTTGGACACCAGAGCTACCTATTCTGTTTTAATGTCTCACTCGGGTCCTACAGTTCCTTCACCAATTTCTGTCATGGGAGGACAGACAGGATCACTTCCTTCCCATTTAAGACCGTGACACTTCCCTGCATTCTTGCAGAAAAATTTTTCTCACACTCTTTTCTGGTCATACCTGCTTGCCCTGCACCTCTGCTTGGTGTGATATTCTCAACCGCTTTGGGTCATACTCACCTTGGCTGCCACACCCAATCCTGAGTCCCACTTTCTTCACAGCCTCCTGTAGCAAGTAGGCTATCCAGCTTCCCTTGCATTGGCCCAGGAACCTCACTCCAAGCAACATACCATCTCAGCCTCCTGTGCCATGCCAACTCACTGATCTCAGCACTCTTTGTACTAGAAGTCAAAGGACACAACCTAAAGCACCCAATAAGAGGTTCCTAACTTCCCGTGTTGAGGCCTGCCTATATGGTTCAGGAAATCTCTTGTACTGGGAGCCCAACTGACAGTGCCTTCTGTATATCTAGGTGTCTCAAGCTTCCTGTATGTAGGACAGAAACCTCAATGCAGACAAACAAGCCACAGAGATATGTTACAGAAGTGAAGAACACATGGCCTTCTGAACAACACAGGAGACTCTGGATTTAATTCTCTAGGCTCATCTACACTGCCAAGGAATTTTCTGTACCTACCACAAAAGGAAACCAACCTCTCAACACCTTTAAGATTTACTCTTCTTCTAAACATTGTGAACACCTTCACTGACATAATAATGGAATATTAATGAAAAGAATGAAGAAAGAAGGAACAAAGAAAGAAAGAATCAACCTGAAAAACTAAACTACTGTAACAAATCCCATCCCAGAAATAAAAAAAAACAAAAAGAAAAACCAAGACAACTTGTCACATAAGAAAATTACTAATCCCATAACAAAGGCCCCTAAATAAAACTGCTTGAAAGAATTTCCAGATGAAGAATTTTTAAAAATTGATTGTAACTATGTTCAGACAACTCAAATAAGATATTAATATACTCCAGGAGAACACAAAGCTGAATGAATAAAGAAGCCAATAAAGGATAGGAAAAACAGAACTCAATAAGAGTTAGAAATACTTAAGAAAAAAAGAATGTGAAGTGATAATGGAAATAAAAACCCAATAAGGCAAATAAAAACTCAAGTGGAAAGTCTCACAATAAGCCAGATCATATAGAAAGAATGTCAAGGATGGAAGACAGGGTAGAAGAATTGAATCACTTGGTAAAAGACAATCATCAATTTTAAATATAAACAGAACATGTAATAAATATAGGATACAGTGAAAAGATATAACTTTAATAGGCTAGAAATAGAAGAAAAAGAATGTCACAATGGGAAAAAAAGAAACTATTTCAGTTAAACTTAAAAGCAAGTTTCACAAACCTATAGAAGCAATTACCCTTTCAGGTATAGGAACCCTAACAGAAAAACAACACCAGAAAAGCTTGCCATGACAAATTATAATTAAAATTTAAAAAGAATAATAAATACAAGACACTGAATTTTTTCAAGGAATATATCACAATGCATTGATAAAGTAGGCCAATCAGAATAACAACTGATTATTCAACAGATTTATTAAAGCCAGAAGTCTGGAACAATATATTCCAAGTACTGAAAATATCAAACTGTTAATGCAAAGTATTATACCAGAAAAAGCTATGTACCAAAAAAGAAGAAATAACATGTTGTCATGATACAAACATATTAAAGAAATTTATGAACAATAAAAGTTATACAAAGAATATTGGAAGAATATTTCAGTGTAAAGAGAATGATGGATAGATAGAAGTAATAGGGACTAAATAATGATATGACAGTTAATCAAAATATGTCTAAAACACAATAAAATGTATAAATGACATGAATGCTATCTTTCAATAATAATTCATTAAACTAATAGTCTCAGTTACAACATAAAAAGACACAGACTAGCAGGTTGAAATAGGATATAGAATTCATCCATTGTCCATTTCCATAAAAAACACCACAACATCAACAATGTATGCCACCTTAGGGTAAGAGGCTGGCAAAACAAATAAAACAAAAATCCAAGAAATTGAACTAAGAAACAAGTAGGACATGGCTGTTGTAGAATATTATTTCAAGTTGTGTTACTTTTGATTATGTTTGCACTTGTTTAACTCCATGAAGCTGTGTTACTGTGCCTATGTAAAACACATGATGGTCTAATAAAGAACTGACCAACACCAAGACATGAGAAAGGATCAGCAAAGCTGGCAGGCAGAGATAATATATAGAAAGAGAAATTTAGGACGAGAGGGAAGAAAAGAGATGGGAGTGAAGAGAGCTAGCAGTCAGAGAAGGAGGACTCCAGGGGCAATCTACCCAGTTACACAGCAAGTCACAGAGTAAGAATAAGATTTACAGAAGTAAGAAAATGGGAAAAGCCCAGAGGCAAAAGGTAGATGAGATATTTTAAGTTAAAGAAAGCTGGCAAGAAAGAAGCCAAGCTAAAGCTGGGAATTCATAATTAAGAAATCATTCATGTGTGATTTATTTGAAAGCTGGGTGGCAGCCACCCACCCCACCCCCAAAAAAAAAAACAACAACAACACATAGCTATTTCTAATATCTGAAAATATTAAGGCATAAAAATCGGGAACAAGGCTAGTTAAGGTTTTAGGCTTTCAACAAACAGTTCAGCTGAGAGCCATTCAGGATGGGACACAGAGCTTTCCAATCTGAGGAAACAGGATCAGCTGAGGAATTGGCAAGGTGAAATAGCTGTGGCTTGTTCTACTTCTCTGATCTTCCAGCTTTAATCCAATACCTGGCTTCAGGCTTGATTTTATTAATAAGACCTTTTAAGATTCATGCTACAAAAATATCTTCAAAACAAAAACTAATCAGAATAGATAAAGAAGAATGACTTCATATCATCAAAGAAAAACATCACGACAATACTATAATTCTAAATATATATGCCCCAACAACAGCATACTCAATTCATAAATAAACACTTATTCCATCTAAACCATGTATTAATCCCAACACAGTAAAAATGGGTGAATCTAATAGACTCACTATCACCAACAGTAAGACCATGAAGAAAAAAATTAAACAAAAAAAAAAAACCACTGTGAGCAATTGACAAATAGAATTTCATGAAACTAAAAAGCTTCTATACAATAAATGGCATAATCATTCAAGTTAAAAGACAGTCTACAGAAATGGAAAATAAAACATTTACTAGCTGTATATCTCACTTAAGTTTGGTGTCTAGAATATACAAAAACAACTTTAAAAACTAAAAAACAAACAACCCAAATAAAAATGGGGAATGGAGCTGAACAGGAAGCTCTCAAAAGAATAATTACAAGTGGCAAATAAACACCTTTAAAAAGTGTTTATCTTTCTTTTCTACCAGGGAAATGCAGATTAAAATTGAGTAATATTAAAAGTGGTACATGTACCTAATGGAATTACTCATCTCTAAAGGAAGATGAAACTATGAAATTTGCAGGTAAATACATGAAACTGGAAAATATATAATGAGTGACATTATCCAGGCCCCAAAAGAAAATGATATATGCTGCCTCTTATATGAAAATCTTACCTTTAAATCTTTTGTGTGTTTAATGTAGAGTATTTGTTAGAGATTAGTGCTGTAGGGTAGCCTGTATGTCATATTATTCTGGCTGGTCAGTAAATAAAACACTGATTGGCCATTGGCTAGGCAGGAAGTATAGGCAGGACTAACAGAGAGGAGAAAAGAAAGAACAGAAAGGCAGAGGGAGACACTGCCAGCTACTGCCATGACAAGCAGCATGTGAAGCGCTGGTAAGCCATGAACCACGTGGCAAGGTATAGATTTATAAAAATGGATTAATTTAAGCTATAAGAACAGTTAGCAAGAAGCCTGCCATGGCCATAAAGTTTGTAAGCAATATAAATCTCTGTGTTTACTTGGTTGTGTCTGAGCGGCTGTGGACTGGCAGGTGACAAAGATTTGTCCTGAATGTGGGCAAGGCAGGAAAACTCCAGCTACAATTAGGAAACTGAAAATGGGACATTGGGAGACTAGAAAAGTAGAACATAAGTGAAATGAAAGCAGAAAGGAGGAATCAAATTAGAAGAGTTTAAACAGGTAGTAGATTATAGGGATGTAGAAATTGAGAGGATGGGGAGAAACCAAAAATATGCATGAAGAAGTTCCTTGGGAACTTATGAATTTCTGAGTCAAGTTCAAATACATAATAACAGGGGATAACAAAAATAGGTGATTTGAAAGTATAAAGAATCCTCCTACAAGAATCAGGGAACATCATAGAAGAGGGAGTACAAAGAATGTAAGAACCAGGTGATGTAGAGTAGTGCTATGAATGCTGTACTCTGGACAAGACAAGGCTCATGAACTCAGAGAGCTGTGGTTACCTATAGAAAATTGTACAAAATCAATATAACTAAAAATTCCAGTATATGGGGAGAAGTCCGTAAGACTTCACCTCATGCTGAAAGGCTGTCAGAGGAATAGAAACATTTTTTAGTAGTATGATTACTGGTAGATTTTACATGCCAAGTGGATTAGCCCACATCCATGTGCATATGGACAGCACTGGTTGTACTTAGTAAGTTAAACAAATAAATATAAAAAGATGACATACAGTTTGGGCAGGCTATATGATATAGAATCCAGGTGGTAGTTGGAGGGAAGGAGTGAGGATGAATATAATTTTATGCATTGTATATGTGCATGAAAATTTCAAAGAATACAGAAAAAATTTGAAATGAAAACCAATTATTATTTTTACATAATTTTGATGACCTAGATTAAACAAATTACTACTAATAAGGCAACAAACTAAGAAAGAATTCTGAAATTTTCAAAATATGCTTAACATAGTTTAATATGAAATCTTGACTAAATAACATAAATCAAAAATTCCATAAACAAAAGCCCAGAACCAATTTTTCATTGTTGAACTGTCAATTTATATTAAAATTTAATAATAACAACACTACTCACACTCTTACAAAAAATAAATAATGAGTATATACATTCATACAAAACCTAAGAGGATAGTTATTATTACTCTAGTAACAAATCCAGACAATAAACTACAAATTTTCAATAGCAAATGATGATTCAAATATACTTATTACAGGAAACAGAAGTTAATTAAAATAAACTATAGAACATGCTCAAATGAAAATTAATCTGGGATGCAAGGATGTCTCAACATACAATACCTTAATATTATGTCATGTAATAGAATAACAGATTAAAAACCTATTTTCTTACTGTCATTTAAATTTTTGTAGAAGCAATTGATAATATTGTCATTCTTTATCAGTAAAAAATCATTCACTGAACTAGAAATAGAGCTATTTTTATAGACTATCAAAACACACATGAAAATTTCAAGTAATTTCATAATCAATACTACAAAAATCTGTCAATATTGCCAAATATTTCCAAAACAGTAGTGGAAATTCCAATCAGACACTTAGACAAGACAGGAAATATAGGATCCAAGTTGGAAAGAAAGAAATAAAACTTTATTTCTGCATATGGAATAATTATTATGTACACATACATGTTATGACCAATAAACAAATTTTGCAAAGTCTCAAAACATAAAGACCACATAAAAATTTGGTCACAGACCTATATTAAGACCTCCAGACACATACTTACCTTTCTTTGCCCCTTCTGGTACACCCTCTAAGTACACCCCAGACTAGAAATACAAACCCTATGAATCTCTGCTGAGCCCTCATCCCTAAGTAGGGACCCTGTACTTTTTTGTCAACTACATTTACCACCACCCCTTCCATGAACTTCATCCATTCCTGCCACACACATGTAATCTCTTCTCCAGAAGGAAACACTAAAGTTTCCCTTCAAACTCCACTCATCCCTGTGACTAGAAGTCTACCACTCTCCAAGGAGACATATTAGTCCCAAACTGCTAAATCCTTCAAACATTCATGTAGTCAGAAGCTTTTAAAAATGTTTGACTAGCAGTCCAGTCATCCTTGTTCCACATCTAGCATCTTCCTATGAGTGAGTACATACCATATTTGTCTTTCTGAGTCTGGGTTACCTGTGGTGGTATTGTGTTCCCCAAAATATTGTGTACTCTAATAAATTTATCTGGGGTCAGAGAACAGACAGCCACTAAATACAAAGGCTAGAAAATGGTGGCACTCACACCTTTAATCCTAGCATTCCAGAGATAGAAATTCCTCTGGATCTTATGGTGATATTTTATTTGTACTGAAATGTGATTTTAATTTTATGTTAATAAATAAAGTTGCCCTGGGGTCAGAGCTATTAGAGCCATAGCAAGAGCGTGGTGGTTAGAAGAGCTAGGTAGATTTCTGTGTGTTCAGGGATACAGCCAGTATTGGAGACATATGCCTTTAAGACCTGGAGGGCGGTACTTACAGGCAGTGATGAGGCAGTCATGTGGTTGGGTTTACAACCAATGAGAAGGCAGAACAGAAAGACTATTTAAACACAGACAAACAGGAAGTAGCTCTCTCTCGGGGAAGTTAGGAGCACTGCAGGAGGTAAGATTTTATCTCTGAGCTCTGACCTCTCGGCTTTCTCTTTTACATTGGCTCTGTGTTTCTTATTTTAATAAGACGATTGGTTACATCTACATCTGGCGCCCAACGTGACAAGAATCCATTAAAAACTGCTTGGGGCCGGCTCCCTAGCCGGAGCAGCCGGCTCCCTAGCCCCGGCCCAGGTCTGCTTGGCCTCAGGCCGGACTGTGAGCTGCTTGCTTAAAGCCAGTGCTACAAACAACTCAGGCCTGCCCTGCTAAACAGGGCCCCTGCCTGTAAAGCCAAGCCTTGACTCGGCTCAAGAGGGAACAAGTGGCTGGATTTAAGCTTTAGCCAGCTACGCTTTCACTTTCACTTTCACTTTCGCTTTTGCTCTCTCTCTCTCTCTCTCTCTCTCTTCTCTCTCTCTCTCTCTCTCTCTCTCTCTCTCTCTCTCTCTGGATTCACACCTAGGACACTAGGTGGCTATTTTGAAATTCGCTCGGATTTCTACTGTTCTACGCAGATTTGGTAAGTCATAAAGGAAACTATTTAAAAGACAAATTTTTTCCACATTTAAAAAAAAATGGGTTTTATGTGTACATTGGAAGAAAATTGGGTTTTTTTTGAAATTTTAGGCAGTCTGACAATGGAACAATTATATGAAAAGATTAGTATTATTGGAATTATGCAGTTTATCACCATGCTTATACTCATTTTACTATTTAAAAAGATAGTCGATTTAAGTGCCAGGATGACAGCTTTAGAAAAACTTGTTAAACCTGTAAAAATTCAGACAGAAGAAATTAACAGTGAAGTTGTTTCAAGTTTGGATCATAAGGTTACAGAAAGAAAGCCTGTTTTCACACAATCACCATTAATTTATGCTGTAACCGTACAGCAGTTGCCTGATCAAATGATTACACAAAATATTTGGGCTCCAATTGAACTGTTGGATTTTAAAAGGTTTAAGGAGGCAATAGTATCTTATGGCATGCATTCCCCATATGTAAAGCAAATGTTAAACTCTTGGTCAACATATAATAGGATTGTACCACAGGACTGGCGGGAGCTGCACAAGCTGTTCTGGAACCCAGCCAGAGACTTCAATTTCTAATGTGGTTTAAGGATGAAGCTAAAAGCATAGAAAAACAATGGAGGGATAAAGGAATACAAGTTTATCAGGATCAGCTTATTGGAGAAGGCCAATATGCTTCGGTACAAACACAATGTTTATATGATGTCCAAACCCTAATTTTATGTTGAATGGCAGCCTTGAATGCATGGGACAGAGTTGAGGAACCAGGAAAAAAACCTGAGTCATTTACAAAGGTTATGCAAGGCCCAAAAGAATCTTTCACAGATTTTTTACAAAGACTGACTTCAGCAGTAAAGAGAATGGTCTCAGAATCAGAAGCTTGTAAGGCAATAATTGAAGCTTTGGCATTTGAGAATGCGAATGCAGCATGCAAAAGAATAATCAGGCCATTAAAGGCAAGATCTGCACCTTTGGAAGATTGGATTAGAGACACAATTAATGTTGAGGCTGATGAGCATGATGATACATGGGTAGGAGAAGTAATTTCAAAAGGTTTGAGGAGTGTTAGATGTTTTGGATGTGGAAAGCAAGGACATTTGAAAAGGGACTGTAAACAGGTAATTCCTAGAAACAATGATTCTTCAAGGAACAATGGCAACAGAATGCCTCTTCCTTCTGGAGTATGCAGAAGGTGTGGTAAGGGAAAACACTGGACCAACGAATGTAGATCAACAAAGGACAGACAGGGTAATCTTTGCCTCAATTTTCGGGAAACTCCCGGAGGGGCCTCATGCAGGCCCCCATAGCAAATCCAGTTCAAATCTCTCCTGCAGCTGTAGAGGAAACCCTGCTCAGAGCGATTAAATAACCAAATGCCTATTGAAATAAATCATGCTGGTCAGGATGATGAAACAGAGAGAATAGAAAATTCAGGAGAAAACATAAAGAAAATTTTTTGGCAAACTTCTATTAATGAACAGAGACCAAAATTAACGATAAAAATAAATGGTGTTTTGTTGTCTGGTCTGGTAGACACAGGTGCGGATGTTACCATAATTGCACCAGAATTTTGGCATCCAGCTTGGCCTCTTCAGGAGGTAAACGTTCAAATGTTAGGAATTGGGACATTATCTCAGGTGAAACAGAGTGCAAGATGGCTGGAATGTATAGGTCCAGAAGGACAGAGAGGAAAATTAAAAGCATATATGGCTAACATAGCTATGAACCTGTGGGGTCGAGACTTGTTGCAACAATGGAATACTCAGATTAAACATCCCTCCAATCTCAGAAACAAATCATAAACTAGCACATGTTTCTGAGAGAAATATTAGAAGGCATTATTTTGAGTGGTCACCAGCCATCCATATTATACAAGAACAGGGCACAACAACTGATAATCTTCCAAAGATTTCAACAGCTCTACCTTTAAAATGTTTAACAGACAAGCCTGTATGGGTTCAGCAATGGCCTTTAACAACAGAGAAACTCCAGGCTTTAGAAGAGCTGGTAGAAGAACAGTTAAATGGTCAGCATATTGAAGAATCAACCAGCCCTTGGAATTCTCCTGTATTTGTTATTAAAAAGAAATCTGGTAAATGGAGAATGGTAACAGACCTTAGACCAATTAACAAAGTAATTCAGCCATTGGGCTCTCTACAATCTGGAATTCCTTTACCTACTGTGTTACCAAAAGGATGGACCTCTCATAGTTATTGATTTAAAGGACTGTTTCTTTTCAATGCCCTTTCAATAAAAAGACAGAGAAAGATTTGCTTTCACAGTGCCTACTTATAATAATTCTCAACTGGTTAAAAGATTTCAATGGAGGGTCCTCCCACAGGGAATGTTGAATAGCCCAACTCTGTGCCAATATTTTGTACAACAGCCATTGGAAGTGACACGTAAAAAAATTCCTAAATCTATAATTTATCATTATATGGATGATATTTTACTAGCTGACTCAAATGCAGATACTTTAGAAAGAATGTTTGAAGAAGTAAAGAAAATTTTGCCTTGCTGGGGATTACAAATTGCTCCTGAAAAGATACAAAGAGGAGATTCTATTAATTATTTAGGATATAAAATAGAGCTACAAAAAAATTAGACCCCAAAAGGTGCAAATTAGGAGAGATAGACTACAGACTCTTAATGACTTTCAAAGATTATTTGGAGATATTTCTCATCTACGAACTATTGTTGGGGTAAAAAATGATGAACTGACTAATTTGTTCAAAACCTTAGAAGGTGACAAGGACTTAAATAGTCCAAGAGAATTATCACCTGAAGCTGAGAAAGAATTAGCCTTGGTAGAAAAGAAAGTACATGAAGGGCACATGGATCGTATTGATCCAAATCTGGATTGCATTTTGGTTATTTTACCTTCTAGGCATTCTCCTACTGGAATATTAGTGCAGAAGGAAGATATTATATTGGAATGGATATTTTTACCAAATAAACCAAATAAAAAATTAAAAACTTATGGGGAAAAAATCTCTGACTTGATTTGGAAAGGAAAATTGAGACTTCGTCAATTAGCAGGAATAGACCCAGCAGAAGTTGTCGTACCTTTAACTAAGGAGGACATTGAAAAATTATGGACAGAAAGTGAACCTTGGCAAAGAGCTTGCAGTAATTTTTTGGGAGAAATTAACAGCAAATATCCCAAAAGCGATAGAATTGATCTTATAAAGAGAGCTGATTGGATCTTGCCTCGAATTGTATGGCAAAAACCCATATCTGGAGTTTGTACATTTTATACAGATGCCAACAAACAAGGAAAGGCAGGTTACAAATCAGAAAATTTAAGTAAAGTGGTTCAAAGTCCTTATAATTCAGTGCAAAAATCAGAATTGTATGCTATTCTGTTGGTATTAATGGATTTTTCAGAACCTCTCAACATAGTAACTGACTCTCAGTATGCTGAAAGAGTGGCATTACATATTGAGACTGCAGAATTTATCCCTGATGCTTCAGAATTAACTGAATTATTTATTCAATTACAAGATACAATCAGGAACAGGAGTCATCCTTTATATATAACTCACATCCAATCTCATACTGGTCTGCCAGGCCCTTTAGCACAAGGCAATGATGAGATTGATAAATTATTGATAGGAAATGTGCTGGAGGCCTCAGAATTTCATAAAAAACATCATGTCAATAGTAAAGGTTTAAAAAAGGATTTTTCCATAACCTGGCAACAAGCCAAAGAAATAGTAAAGAAATGTCCTTCTTGTTCCTTCTACAATCAAATGCCATTACCAGCAGGATGTAACCCAAAGGGTACTCAGAGGAATGAAATCTGGCAGATAGATGTGTTTCACTTTGCAGAATTTGGAAAACTGAAATATGTACACCATACCATTGATACTTAATCAGGATTTCAATGGGCAACTGCTTTGAGTTCTGAAAAGGCTGATTCTGTAATCACTCATTTGCTAGAAGTTATGGCCATCATGGGTATACCTGCACAAATCAAAACTGACAATGCTCCATCATATGTCTCTGTTAAAATGAAACAGTTTTTTGCTTATTACAAAATAAAGCATATTACAGGTATACCACATAATCCTACAGGTCAAGCAGTTATAGAAAGATCAAACAGAACTCTAAAGGATATGCTAAATAAACAGAAAGGAGTAACAAAAACCCCCAGAAATAGACTGCATAATGCTCTATTAACTGAATTTTCTGAATGCCAATGAGAAAGGAACAACAGCTGCAGAGAGACATTGGATAATAGAAAAAACTACAGAATTAAATCAGCCTATATACTTTAAGGATGTGCTGACCTCAGAATGGAAACCAGGGTATGTATTACATTGGGGACGAGGTTTTGCTTTTGTTTCTACAGGAGAAGATAAGCTGTGGGTACCATCAAAATTGATAAAGGTTCGATTTGAACAAGAGAAACTTCTTAATTAGAGGAGGTGATAGTTCATCAACCAGCATGAACATCCAACTTAAACTAACTTGTACCAGTAACACATGCCTTTTCATTTAATCAGATAATAACTTGCCAAAAAGGAACATCCCCAAAATTAGTCTTGGGGAAAGGTTTTTGTTTTTGTCTTTTAGGAGAATGAAGGTTAAGGAATCTGAAGAACACAAGACAAATGAGACAACTGAAGAAAAGGGACAAATCATCTATCCCAGGAAACAGAGTGAAACGGCGTATGGGTATATATTATCTAAAAAAGTTTATGTCTTCCTAAATGTTTGTTTCTGCTTTTCTCTAAAGATTTAACACTATTGGTCTTCTAATTATCCCAGTTCAATTAAAATTTAAAGCTGACTTTGTAGTTGGAGAATGGCTCTCTCCTTCTTTAAACTCAAGCATGTTGTTAAAAGGAAAATGCAAACTCCCTGTATCATGCCAGAATAAAAGAGCCATTTTCTGCTATGGGTTAGGACAAAAGCCAAATTAATTAAGGGATTATTCTATTACTAATCTCAACTCTTTGATTCTATTCTGACTCTTTAAACTTTTCTTAAAGTATAAATTTTATATAAAAATTTACAAGATTAATATATATACATTTTAAACTTTGTTAAGATATGAATGGTCATATAGAGTACTAACTAATTCTAGACAAAAGGCTTCAATTAGCTGCATATATATGTGTTTGTGTTTGAGTCTCTTATCATTTTTCTGCAGGAAATCACGGCCAGGCGTAACATCAACTGAAGTCTCCAGTAAGATGATGGGGCCCCACAACAACAACAATTCCACGTGGACAATAATATCACTAAGCTGACAAACATCATCTACAGATCATCTTTGAACTACAAGGTGCTCAGACCAATTTTGAGATGACTAGTTGAGATGATCCAGTCTCAAAGACTACTTGAATAAGGACTTGAGATAAACCCTGAACTTTGGCATTATACACAGACTGGATAATAATGAAGAATATAGTTACCTTTCCTAGAATTTGACAATTAACCTAAAATTTTTCTTTCAGGATAAAGATAACTTTGCCCATACCCAGCAGGAAGCAATTTTAAGAATACGATGCCCACATTCCCAAAGAGGTGGTGTGGAGCCGGTAGTTTTTTGGTTCTTTTAACGGGTTTTGGGTCTGGGATAATTTTCATTATTTAGGGGGTTTGGTTACAAGTTGTTGTCAAGGATTAGGAAAAAGGCTAAGCAAAGGAGATTAGATTTAAGGTTCTTGTTTAAAAGAAAAGAAAGAAAAGAAAAGAAAGAGGCAATTACTAGTTTTAAATACTTTACATTATTACCAACTATTAGGATATAAAGAAATGAAAGTTAGTAGTTAGAAATTACAATAGAAATTGTAGTTACATTAGATATGTTTTAAAAATTGAGCAGATATATTTTAGACAGGTCATCGTCAAACCCTTCAGAGATCTACCGAATATGGCATTTAAAATGTTTTAATAACTTAGAAATTTTTCTTTTTTGAGACATGCCGACTCCTGGCAGTACCAATCTACTTCAGAGAAAATATGGGCATTGAAGAAACTGCATATGGAGTTAATTTTCATTGTGGCAAAAGTTAGCCACTGGACAACAAAGTATCCTCAAATCAACAGGACAAAATGAACAGACAGAACACAAAACAAAGGACTACCGATTCCTGCCAAAACAAGTGTGGTTATGGCTTTATCAAAAGGCATCTTCTGAGGCCAGGACAATATGGGCACCATCCCTGAAGTGGCCTTCGCAATCCGGAAAAGGTACAGTGCCCTTTTCTTCAAAGGCAGCTGAACAGACAGTGGGCCAATAGCTTCTGTTGTGTAACGGAACAGCAACTGAAAGCTCTCGCCTCTCAATAGTAGACTGACATTTAATAGAGGGATGTGGAGAAGAAGGGGATGCTGAGATGAAGCCATGTATACACAGCCAAGAAGAATGGACAGCTGAATTCATAAACTGTCAACAATTTCCAGAATTTAAAATCCTGAATCATGGCATGACACTAGTGGAATTCAGGTGTTTCTGGTACATGGACTGCTCTCACCCAATGTGAGGTTGAACTGTTGACCTTGTGTACAACCTACTTCACAAATGAGTCTGTCAGATACACTAAGCCTATAGGCTGAAGATGATGCCCCAACACTGCGGAGAAACCTCAGGTGACTGTCCAGGCAGCTGGCTGTTTCTGTCAACTCACAAAATTTTTGGAAGTTGCTTGCGTGCACTTCCTGTTATTATTTTTGTTAGCTAATATTATTTCCTTCTTGGGTCTCTGAGGGAGTTGAAGATTAGTTAGTAATAGTTGAAGATTAATTAGGATAGAAAGTGAATTAGATACATTTTGGACTTACTAAAATAGGATAGATAAGGGAATTATTTTCTCTGATTTGTCAAATACAAATGGACTAGACATCGTTTAGGTATTCGTTACTTGTATATATTGTATATAGTTATCGTACTTTTGTATATAGTTTTTCTTTTGTTAGTTATAACCTTTTGCCTTTTTTCTTTTTATTAAAATAGAAAAGGGGAAATATGGTGATATTTTTATTTGTACTGAAATATGATTTTAATTGTATGTTAATAAATAAAGTTGCCCTGGGGTCAGAGCTATTAGAGTCATAGCAAGAGTGTGGTGGTTAGAAGAGCTAGGTAGATTTCTGTGTGTTCAGGGATACAGCCAGTATTGGAGACATATGCCTTTAAGACCTGGAGGGCGGTATATACAGGCAGTGATGAGGCAGTCATGTGGTTGGGTTTACAACCAATGAGAAGGCAGAACAGAAAGACTATTTAAAGACAGACAAACAGGAAGAAGCTCTCTCGGGGAAGCTAGGAGCACTGCAGGAGGTAAGATTTTAGCTCTGAGCTCTGACCTCTCGGCTTTCTCTTTTACATTGGCTCTGTGTTTCTTATTTTAATAAGACGATTGGTTGCATCTACACACAACATTGTGTTTATTAGGTACATTGAAATACAATGCCATGCTCTACACAATTTAACCATAGGTTTATGTCCAGGATTCGTTAGAAAGAAAAGGTTCATAATAGGCCTGAATAGAATAAAGCATGACTTGGTCATAGCTTATCTGTCCAAAGATTAGGCTAATTACTAAGAACGTGATCAGCGGACAAAGCGATGAGCAATAGAGTTCTCATATGATAAAATGACACTGAACAGAAGTAGCATAGCTGTGGCTTGTTCTGTCTCTCTGATCTACCAGCATTGACCCTAATAATGCAGTCTGGTTTGATGTTTTTAATAAGAATGTTAAGATCCTCTGCTAGTTACCTCATCTCAGGATGATTTTTTCTAGTATCCATCCATTTGCCTGCAAACCGTATGAGTATTGTTTTCTCTGCTGAGTAGTATCATTGTGTTAGCCACAATTTTTCATCCATTCTAGTTGAGGGCATCTAGGTTGTTTCCAGGTTGGATAAAGCACAGGGACAAATAACCAAATGAATGGAAGCACAGGATTATGAACCAAAGGCTGAGGGGCCCCAACTGGATCAGGCCCCCTGAATGGGTGAGACAGTCATTTGGCTTGATCTGTTTGGGAGAGGCAGCTGTGTGTTGGTGCCGGGTCCTGGGCTCGTTGCATGAGTTGGCTGTTTGAATCTTGGGACTTATGCAGGGACACTTGGCTTGGTCTGGGAGGGGGGAATGGACCTGCCTGGACTAAGTCTACCAGGTCTATCCCGGTCCTCGGGGGGACCTTGATCTGGAAGAGGGGGAGGGTGGCGAGAGGGGAGAACAGGGGAATCTGTGGCTATTATGTTGAACTGAATGGTGTTGTAAAATAAAAAAAAAATGTTTGACTACACATTGACACCTGCCTTCCCGAGGACCACATGTCCAGTGCCTGCCTTCTTACATCACTTCCAGACAACCCTCCCAGGGAGGACCCTCAGACTTATGCCACTAATCCCATCCACCCCACTTAAAGCTACGCACCAAACCCATCTTTAGGCAAGGAACTCATTCTCTTACCATAAAAATTACATCCAATCTTTACTACTCCATTTATCCCAGGTACCTAAGAATCAACCATAATAAGGGAGGTACTCTATACTCAAACTTGCAACTCTATCCACCCTGGTCACCCACCTGAGGATCACAAGCCCAAAGCTGCCTTTTGACATCCTTTCTTACCCCCACTCTTTAGGTAGGGATCCTATACTCCAACAGAACCAGTTCTGGTTCTGACTCCTGAGAGCCTCCACCAGATTGTTGAAGATTGGTTGAAGAATATGCTAAGTTTACAGATGTTCTCCTGAGCTTATAAACCTCACTTAGCTCAAGCTGAGTTGGGATATTTCTGATTGATATATGAACCTCAACAAAAGAGAGACTAGACTTAACGACTAAGAGATATTATGAAACACCTAACCTTGAGTGTCTAGGTTCTATTATAAATACACAGAAATGAATAACCAAAACAATAATTTTCTGCTAAAACTTATTACTTCTATAGTAATATTCTCTCAAAAAGGTGACTTATATAATGTATAAGACAATGATATCAAAATAGCAAGAAATATGAACACAGAACCTAAAGAGGTTATGAATAAATTCCAGAAAGAAGACCACAAATCACAGAGTTGAATTAAATAAGAAAAACGATCCAATATATGAAAATAGAATTTAATAAAGAGAGAGAATCTCTGAAAAAAAGCCAAAATGAAATAAAACTTGAATTGAAAACTTCAGGATTTCAAAGAAGAAATTTGGAAGAAAGATGCACCAGTAGATTATGTGAAGCTCAAGACAGAATATTATGTTTTGAAGACAAGATAGAAGAATTGGGTCACTCAGACAAATAAAGGGTCAAATACAAAAATAAAAAAGTAAAGGAGGGTTTCAATGAGTGAGAACTGTTGAGACCAAGATTGGAAAAAGCACAGGGACAAATAGCCAAACGAATGGAAACACATGAACTATGAACCAAAGGCTGAGGGGCCCCCAACTTGATCAGGCCCTCCGGATAAATAAGACAGTTGATTAGCTTGATCTGCTTGGGAGGCATCCAGACAGTGGGACCGGGTCCTGTCTTCAGTGCATGAACTGGCAGTTTGGAACCTGGGGCCTATACAGGGACACTTGGCTCAGCCTGGGAGGAAAGGAGTGGACCTGCCTGGACTGAATCTACCAGGTTGAACTCAATCCTCAGGGGAGTCTTTGCCCTGGAGGAGATGGGAATGGGGGTGGGCTGGGGGAAAGATGGAGGTAGGGAGTAGGGGGGGGGAGTGGGAGGGGGAGAACAAGAGAATCCGTGGCTGATATGTAAAATTAAATTTAATAAATAATTTTTTTTAAAAAAAGTAAAATAGCTCAAGACATGCAGGAGATCTATGACAATATAAAAAGACTAAACTTGAGAGTAGTTGGGTTCTTTAGCTGTTCTTTATTCTTTGGGGGCCTGACGCCAGCTCCCAAATGAATAAATGGAGACTTATTCTTACTTATGAACACCTAGGCTTAGTTTGGCTTGTTTCTAGCCAACTATTCTTAACATAAATTTTCCCATCTATCTTTTGCCTCTTGGCCTTTACCTTTCTCTATTCTAAATGTTTCTTTACTTCTTACTCTGTTGCTTGCTGTGTGGCTGGTCCCTGGCATCTTCCTCTCCTCCTTTTCCCTCTCCTCTTGTCTCTCTTCTTCCTTTTTTTCTCTCTGCCTTCCAGCCCTGCCCATTTCTTTCTCCTGCCTAGCAATTGGCTGCTCAGCTCTTTATTAAAGCAATCATATATTTTAGATTGGCAAAGTAACACAGCTTCACAGAGTTAAAAAATACAACATAAAGAATGAAACACAGTTTTGCATCATTAAACAAATATTCCACAGCATAAATGAATGTAATACATCTTTAACTAACATTCCACAACAAATATTAATAGTATGAATAGATTAGACTCAGGTCAAAGGCACAGAAGATATATTCAACAAAATCATAGAAGAAAAATTCTCTTATCTAAGGAAAGAGATGCTTGTAAAGGTACAAGAGACAAATAGAATGCCAAATAGACTGGCATAGAAAAATTAATTCTCCACATCATATAATAGCCCCAACAGTAAGTGTGTAGAACAAAGAAAGTAAATTGAAAGCTGCATGAGAGAAAGAGCATCTGACATACAATGGCAGTCCTGTCAGAATAACAGCCAATTTTTCAATATGAACTATGACAGCCAGAAGGGATTGTACCTATATTCTACAGGAAAGAGCACAGATGGCGGCACAGACTAATATACATAAAAGTACTATCAGTCATAATTGAAAGATAAAGGGAAATTTTCCTTGACAAAACATATTCAAAGCATTTATATTCACTAAGCCAGCACTAAGAGGGTTCTTTAGAAAGGAATAATTAAGTGAGAAGAAGGTGAAACATGACAAGAAGGCACAAAGAACAATAAACAATTCCAGAACAATTAATCAAAAGAGGTCTAGTAGAATGCCACCAACATAGCAAATGACAGAAAAAGTACTCATTATTCAGTGATATCTCTTAATATGAATGGTTTCAAATCCCAATGGGGAAAAAAACACTGTAATAGTTTTGAATGAGAAAACTCTTCTTCCCTGCCTTCAAGAAACACAACTCATGGCCAAAAAATAGGTACCAACTTGTGGTAAAAGGAAAGAAAATGTAACTCAAGGAAAAAATGGAACTAAGAACACAAAGCATACATATTTTAACATCTGAAAAATTAACTTCAAGTTGATCAGGAATCACAAGGAGGAACACTGGATCTAAAGGAAAATTCAATATGATAGTGCAATCCTAAACATATATGCACTGAAAACAGGAGTATTCAATTTCATAAAAGAAACACTATTAGATTTAAAATTACATATCAAATAGAACACAGTGATAGTGGATAACTTAAAGCAACCATTCTCATGATCTTGTTTGGGAAAATCTATATAGAGAAAATTAGAATTAAATGACATTCTAAATGAAATTGATACAATTTGATACAACAGATATCTACAGTTCCACTCAAACACTAAAGAATACAATTTCTTTGTAGAAGTCCACAGAGATTTCTCCAAAATAGACCACATTTTAGGACAGAAGACAAATCTAAATAATATAGGATAGTTAAAACAATATCCTGCCTTTTATCCACCAATGATTGGAAATAGATATCAGGAACAAAAGAAATGACAGAGTGCCCACCCTCTCATAGAAACCAATCAACAGAGTACAGTGTCAAAGCTGGGCAGAGAAATGTCAAAAAGAAAAAAAATTACTAGAACTGAATAAAAATTAAAACAAAAAACAGCAAAATTTATAAGATACGGTGAAGGCAGTCCTAAGAGGAAAGTTTATACTTGTTTGTACCTACATCAAAATGTTCAAGAATATCAAATTAATAACTTAATGATGCACCAAAGACCTTAGAAAATCAAGAACAATCAACAACTAGGCAGAGTAGACTGAAAAAGATCATCAAAATCAGGGACGAAATTAATGAAATAGAAAAGAACAAAAACAATACAAAGAATCAATGAAACAAAGAGCTGGTTCTTTGGAAATGTTAACAAGATTGACAAAATTCTAGGTAAATTAACTGAAAGAAAGTGGGAGAATGCAAATCAATAAAATTAGACATAAAACAGAGACATTAAAACAAATACAGGAAAAAAAATCATAGAATCATGAGGACATCGTTTAAAAAATATGTTCTACCCAACTGGAAAAATTTAATAAATACTTGAATTTCTGATATATTTGACCTACAGAATTTATATCAAGATGAGGTTAAAAACTTAAACACACTCTTACATTCAGTGATATGGAAAATTAATTAACAATCTTCCAACTGAAAAATGTCCAGGGACTGAAAATATCAGTGAATACTTATACCAGATATTTCAACAAGAATAAATTCCAACATTTTCAAACTATTCTTCAAAAAATAGAAAATGAAAAAATAAAAATGAATGTCAAATTTCCTTTTAGAAATCTAATACTATCCTGGTAGTAAGACCCAACAAAAATTGAAAATTATAGACTAATACATTTAGTAAATATAAGATCAAAAATGCTCAATAAAATACTTTCTATCTGAATTCAATAACACAAGAAAAAGATATCCATAATGATCAAGTTTGTTTCATCAAGAAATGCAGAGATAATTCAACATATGTAAGTCAATAAATGCAATCTTTCATACATTAATTACTTCTACATAGCTGTGACAAAATATTAAGACCCAGGAATCTTCTGAAATTGAAGCTTTTATTATGAGCCTATGGTTCCAGAAGGATAAGAGTCCATTATGGTAGGGAGATAAGGAAGCAAATAGAAAGCATGGCAGCAGAAGCAGTAATCTGAGGGCTTCTATTAAGAGAGAAAGTTGGGAGTAAAGTTTGGCCTTAAAGTTTCAAAGCTCACCCACAGTGCCATGTTTACTCCTAAAGGGCTACTTTCCCCACGCCTACCCAAAAAATGCCACCAACTGGGACAAATATTTAAACATGAGCCTACAAAGGACATTTTCATTCAAACCAGTATATACCACATATACAGACAATAGGAAAGAAAACACATAATTATCTCATTCAATGAATAAAAGCCCTAAAACAAAATCCAACACTCATTCTTAATAAAAAGTACAGGAGAAAATAGGATACAGGGGACATGTTTCAACACATTAAAAAAACTGCTGGAAATATCATCATCCCAGATTTCAAGTTATGCTATAGAGCTAAAGAAAAAAGGTATTGGCATAAAAAATGCATTGACCAATTAAATGGGAATGATCCACATGCACAGTCACATAATTTTTCACAAAGAAGCTAACAGCAGTACACATTTGAGAAAAGACAGTATCTTCAACAAATGGTGCTAGTCAAACTGGATAGATACATGTAGAAGAGTAACAGATGAGTCTTATCACTCAATCTGCACAAAGCTAAACTCCAAACAGATCAAAGATCTCCGTATAAGAGCTGATACCCTGAAAGTCAGAGTAATGACAATAGAGACTATTCATTGACATAAGAGAGGGCTTTCTGAACAGGCCCCTGATAGTGTAGGCATTAGGAAACACAATAAATGTGAATTCATGAAATTAAAAAGAAACTCTGTACAGTAAAGGACACCATCACTGTGACATACATCTAACCTTCACTGTAACAATTGCAATAGTCAATTTATATAAAGAAAAATTTATTCAGACTCATAATTTTGGATGTTTTAACACGTAAATTTATAGCAAAACTGATTACCTATGAATATGAAAATAGAAAGATATAGAGGGTTCCAATTCCCTATAACTAAGCATCACATTGTCCTAAAGATCTTTCAGTGGGTATAACATCTTTTTTTTTTTTTCATTGCTGTGGCTAAATCTTGAAGAGGGCCCACTTAAAAGCAGTGAGTATGAATTTTGGCTCACAATTTCAGAAATGTTAGTACACTGTTGGATCGTTGTCTCTTGTAGACTCCCATGGCAGAAGGAGAGTGAGGAATTATGTTGCTCAGTTCATAATGTCAAAGAAATCATGAAAGGAGAAGCAGCAAGAAACAGGACAAATAGGCGGGTGGTGGTGGTGCACACCTTTAATCCCAGCACTCGGGAGGCAGAGACAGGCAGATCTTTGTGAGTTTGAGGCCAGCCTGGTCTACAGAGTGAGATCCAGGAAAGGTGCAAAGCTACACAGAGAAACCCTGTCTTGAAAACCCCCCCAAAAAAAAGAAAGAAAAGAAAAGAAACAGGACAAATAATTTAAAAGAACTCACCCAGAGAAACATTTCTATTTAGGAGGCCCCAACTCCTCCCAATGATGCTGTTATATTAAAGGATTAATCCATTTATTAGGTCAGTGCTCTCAGGATATATTCATTTCCTACAAGCCTATCATCTGGTAAATAATCCTCTAATACATGAGCCTGTATAGGGTATTGTACCAGGCTTTTTCTTTTGGGCCACCAATGAGCTCCCAAATCATGACATAGAGACTTATTACTTTTGAATGCTTGGCCTAGCTTAGATATGTTTCTGGCTAGCTCTTTTAACTTAAATTAACCTGTTTCTCTGTTATCTGCCTCTTGCCTCAGGGCTTGTTTCCTTTTTTACATCTGTATGTATATCTTACTTTCACTGCTTGTCTATGTCTGCTGTTTGGCATCTGCTGGGCTTCTTGCCCTAGGCATGTCCCTTGTTCTCTCTTCCTCTCATTCTTCCTTTTTGAGCCTAAATTTCTTCTCCTCTTTATTCTTTCTGGCTGCTAGCCCCACCTATTCTTTCTTTGCCTAGCTATTGGATATTCAGCTCTTTATTAGACCAATCAGGTGCCGTAGGCACATAAGATGAAACAGATTCAATATATTTTTACATAATGAAATAAATGCAGTATAGACAGAAGTAACACACCTTTACATGCTGTGGGATGTTCTGTATGTCCTGTGGAGCCCTTCTTGGGTTCTTTGTGGCGTTACCCAGCAGGTCTGTATAGAGGATGATTAGGACCATGGGCCTGAGTGCAGATGTTTGAGATGGTCTGCACTTGGCTGTGCTGGGGATGGTCTGTATGTCAAGTTGTTCTGATTGATCAATAAATAAAACCTGATCGGCTGTGGCTAGGCAGGAAGGATAGGCGGGACTAACAGAGAGGAGAAATAAAAGAACAGGAAGGCAAGAGACACTGCAGCTGCCGCCATGACCAGCAGCATGTGAAGATGCCGGTAAGCCACCAGCCACGTGGCAAGGTATAGATTTATGGAAATGGACTAATTTAAGCTATAAGCACAGTTAGCAAGAAGCCTGCCATGGCCATACAGTTTGTAAGCAATATAAGTCTCTGTGTTGACTTGGTTGGGTCTGAGCGGCTGTGGGACTGGCGGGTGACAAAGATTTGTCCTGACTGTGGGCAAGGTGGAAAACTCTAGCTATATCTGGCGCCCAAAGTTCGTGTTACGAATTCATGAAAAAGCTGTTTGCCTGTGGCCTTGTGAGCCCAGCTCAGGCCCAAGTTACATTCAGCCGGTTGTGGTGGCACACGCTGGTAGGATTTGCTGAAGGAGACAGAGGCAGTAGGATCCCGAGTTTGAGGCCGGCCTAGGAGGCTTGGGAGAAGCTTTTGCCTGGACTGAGCCACAAACAGTGGTGGGACCATGGAAGCAGTGGCTACTGCTCCACGTTGCCAGCTCCTCCTCATCGTGTTGGTGACTGCGGTTATGCTGCTACCTGGAACAAAGGGTTTACTGCTGCTGGTTCAGAGAAGAATTGCCAGGACCATCGTGTTACAAGAAAGCATCGGCAAAGGTCAGTTTGGAAAAGTTTGGCAAGACAAATGGTGGGGAGAAATTGTGAAGATTTTCTGTTCTAGATAGCTGTGGCTTGTTCTGTCTCTGATCTACCAGCATGGACCCAATAACTGACCTCGGGCTTGATTTTATGAATAAGAATTTTTAGAATCCAGCTATATTTACACAGTTAAAGTAATATTCCACAGCACAAAGAAATGTAACACATCTTTGCCTAGTTAAAATAATATTCCACAACAGGGTATATCACTTTCAAATCATAGCACTAGGATGCACCTTTTAAAATATCCACTATTACTCAAAAAATTTCTCTCTGGGTACCAAGTATTTACCACACAGACCTTTGAAAGATATTTAAAATATGAGTTATAGCTCACATCTGAGTTGAATTGATATACAATTTCCCAATATTATTTTTTAAAAGACAGTCCTTCACCCATTGCATATTAATATGAAGGACTATTTGTGATCTTCCTGCTCTATTTCACTCAACTATATATCTAGTTCTTTGTCTGCTATATACTGTTTGAATTGTGGAAATTTTACAATTTATTTTGGCATCAGTACATACAATACCTTCAGTTTTGTTTTCTGGGTTTTTTTTTGAAAATGTGTTTTTCTAATAGGATTATTTTGTGATTAAGTGTGAATTATAGGATTTTTAATTTTGTAAAGAGTGTTATGAAAATTGTCAATGATTATATTGAATCTGTAGAAGTCTTCGAGTAAGGTGAACAATTGGCTATATTAAAACGTTCAATTCTCATTTATAGGGTATTTATTCCTTTCATTTGGATCTTCTTTAAAGTTTTTCATCAATGTTTTATAACTAAGTTTATGTAGATAATGCCAGGTATAGAGTTTTAATATATTCCATTTGAATGTTGAGGCATGTTCATTCTATAGACGCTTTGTTGACTACCATCCTTGTAAAAGTCTATTAAATGTCGTGGATGCTTAGTGGATAAAATATTTGCCCTACAATCATAAAAACAGGAATTAAGATCCACAGAAATCATGCAAATTCAACATGAAATATTGTAAGTTTGTAATCCCAGTGTGACTGTGGCAATAAAAGATGCAGGACTATTCATGGAAATTTGCTGGACAGTTAGCCTGGTACATACAGTAGTGAGTAAGATACCTTTGCTTTAACCAAAGTGGAAGACACGGTCCGATACACATACTTACCCTCTGACCTCCACATATACACTGTGTCATACAGGCTGTCATGTGTGAAGACATACACAAACACAAACATGCACACATACACACTATACTTCATCATACAAACATACACAAATAGAAAAGGGTATTGAATGAAAAATGAAAACAAATAAAATTCAGAAAGAGGAAAAATAGATATTGAATTATGTGAAATTATTCTTGTACAATAATTATATATAGTCATATTAATTTTTACAGTTCATTCTTTAATGTGGTGTGTTGGAAT
>NW_023505920.1:0-2000 GCF_004664715.2 Peromyscus leucopus | reverse complement strand
TGTCATGCTGCTAATTTTCATGATTCATGAAGGTTTTAGTTTGGTGGGGACGATTTATTTGCTCCTCTCCTTTGGCAGCTTGTATATTACATTATGGTAACATAGGAGCTAGACTAGAGAAAAGAGGCTCTCAGGAGAGATCGATCATAAGTCGTGGGTCTTTTGTCCTAACTGTGTGATAGCTTCAGCAATAGTTGCCCACCCTCAACCACTGAGAGGTGACCGATGTCTATAAATAATTGCATTGTTTGGGGAGTCACTATCCAACCAACTGTTTGAAAGGAGTTTCTTCTTTTTCTTTTGGTTTTTTGAGACAGGGTTTCTCTGTGTAGCCTTGAGCCTTTCCTGGATCTTGCTCTGTAGGCCAGGCTGGCCTCGAACTCACAAAGATCTGCCTGCCTCTGCCTCCCGAGTGCTGGGATTAAAGGCATGTGCCACCACCGCCCGGCTAGGAGTTTTTTCTTTACAGCTAGTATCCACTTCTAAGTGCACACATACCATGTTTGTCTTTCTGGGTCTGGGTCACCTCACTCAGGATGATTTTTTTCTAGTTCCATCTACTTGTCTGAAAATTTCATGATGTCATTGTTTTTTAACAACTGAGTAATATGCCATTGTGTAAGTGTACCATATTTTCCTTAGCCACTCTTCAGTTGAAGGGCACCTAGGTTGTTTCCAGGTTCTGACTATTACAAATAAAGCTCCAATTAACATAGTTGAGCAAGTCACTTGTGTTGTTGATCTTATCCACTCTGACAGGTGCAAGATGGAATTTCAATATATCCTACAAATACTTGTGATCATTTTCTATAACATAGAGTTTTAAAAGCTGTTCATCTCAGTAACATATATCTGTCATCCAAGCACTCCTAGGGTAATTTGGGAGATGGAGACAAAAGAAACCTCTGAAATTGCAGGTTACTTATCCTGGCATGCACAGATGAGAACAAGAGTTTTTTGTTTGTTTGTTTGTTTGTTGTTCTTTGTTTTATTTTTCAAGACAGGGTTTCTCTGTGTAGCTTTGTGCCTTTCCTGGAACTTGCTTTGTAGACCAGGCTGGTCTCGAACTCACAGAGATCTGCCTGCCTCTGCCTCCCGAGTGCTGGGATTAAAGGCGTGTGTCACCACCGCCCGGCTATTTGTCCTGTTTCTTGCTGTTTCTCCTTTCTTGGCTTCTTTGACATTATGAAATGATGTGAAAGGTGAGAACTAGAGGAGCTGTTTTCTCACCTTGTAACATACCAAGTACCCTGTATGTACCTGCACACACAGATATGAACACATGCACTTAAGATGAAAAATCTATCCAAGTAAAAACTTCAATTCTTAGTTTCTACACTACATCAGGCATGGGATTTGTTACCCTACGATGGGATACCTCCTGCAGCCTTGAGGCAGGGGTAAGGGCTTGGACTTGCCTCTACTGGATGTGTCTACTCATGGGAGGCCTTGCCTTCTTGTGAGGGGTAGGTTGGGAGGGGAAGGCTGGGTGGGGCAGGAGGAGGGAAGAAGGGGATCTTTGTGTATGAAATGAATGAAATTTTTTTTCTTAATTAAAAAAATGAATTGCAAAAAAATAAAAGTGAAGCAAACCATTTCCCAATTCAATTCTTCCTGAAAATACTTAGTAAAAATTTAAAGTCAATCAACAGTGCACAGCTACAAAGATGACAACATAGGGCATTTTGCATGAGTGACTTCTGAGAGGAACTAAAACACATACTCATCATCAATACTGGAAATCATGTCCGTTTTTAGTGAAAACCTATCATCATGAACAATGTCAACTTTTTCTCAAAGTTAAGGGGCAGCTCAGAAAATCTGTGGGAGTCTTTGCACAAGACAATCTGAGGAAAATGTCTCCAGTTATGGCAGTTTTTACCAGAGGAGTATTTTTTCAAGCTAAAAATAGCTGACAAAAATTAAACTTCAGACTGCAACTTCTTTTTATTTAAATTTAAATGTATGAGACACTTGCTGTATCTGTGTATTCATTTATC
>NW_023505919.1:0-8979 GCF_004664715.2 Peromyscus leucopus | reverse complement strand
AGTGTTTTATTTATTGACCAATCAGAGCAATTTGACATACAGACCATCCCACAGCAGAAAAGCCATGTTTTTAGCTTGTAGCAAGTTATGATCTGGATTACTTTGAGCTCAAATTTATTTCCATCCCCAGTAAGACTCCAAAAATATAAGCACAATCACATTGCCAAATTCTATGAATTCTTTATCTGATGTCAATACGTGTTTAAACAGTTAGTTACTCAGACAAAGTGTCATTGTGGGGCAGAGTTTGGAAATTGTACCTGCCTGAGGACTTTATTTTTGTCTATGGTAGTCCTGATCCTAATATATTGCACTACCTCCAGTTTTTTTTTCTTCTAATCTCCTGTGTGTTTTTATTCACAGTATGCACACTGGTCCTACTGCCTGTGCTTACCTACAGTCATATACTTGATTCAGGCTATACTTTAAATGTTTGAAAGAAGTCACTGATAATTATCTTCAGATGACTACAATTTCTCTGGAATTTAATGTGTTAAGGTACATTTTGCCCTTTGATAGCTACAAATAAATTATTAGATTCACATTCTGTTATTCTTTATTTCCATGTTATATATGGATTTGGCATCCTTTCACAATGTAAATAAAAATAGAATTCCAATTAATTCTTTTCATATTAGTGTCCAAAATAAACAGAATACTAACCTTAAAATATAAGCACAAAGATCAACATGATAAAGTACAACTGAAGACATATTTGACTATCAATTATTGTATAAGTTGTCAATGTGGCAACAAAGTACAAAATAAATGTTTAAAGTCGGGCGGTGGTGGCGCACACCTTTAATCCCAGCACTCGGGAGGCAGAGGCAGGCAGATCTTTGTGAGTTTGAGGCCAGCCTGGGCTATCAAGTGAGTTCCAGGAAAGGCGCAAAGCTACACAGAGAAACCCTGTCTCAAAAAACCAAAAATAAATAAATAAATAAATAAATAAATAAATAAATAAATAAATGTTTGAAAGTACTTTGTATATAAAAAAGAAATCCTTGAAATATTTAAGACTATACTTGAATGAAAGATATGTAAAATTGTAAATGTCACACCAAGTAAAAAAATAAACAAGCAAACTTTATTCTAAAACTTGAATTTCTGAAGTGATTTTTATTACAAAACAAGATAACCTCACATGTTCTTTCTAAAATAAGCAATGTTAAAATTAATTAGAAAGATATTACAAGTACAGTAGCTTAATAATATTAAATATTCTGTTTAAATATTGGAAAAGAGACATAGCTGAGTTTATAATTTGATTGTTTTTACAACTAAAAACACCAAGAGAGTAGAATATATAATGTGAAAATATAGTTATTTACCAGGTTAGAAATTCAAAATAGATTAATTACCTTGTCTTTATATTGGCAAAATATCAGCTGAAAATTTAAATGCAAAAATAGCTAATAAAGATTGAAGTCAAAATTTATTGTGCTTCTAAAATTTAAACTTAACACTAAAAGTGGATTTTCTATATGAAATAATAATACTAACTTAAGAACACACAATCTTGAAGCTTTAAAGAAAACATTCCACATTCTTGAAAAGGAAGACTGATTATACAGCTATCATATCCTACATTTGGAGAAGGATTTTGAAGTTAATATAAAGTAAACATATTCCATGTGGCTATATAGTTGACAAGTGATGCTGGAAAAAGAGCAGATGCAGCTAAGTGAAGAAAGAGAAGACAATTGAATATATGGTCCTACCTACAAGAACTGGACCTGTACATTAAAAATCAGACTCATATCTCTTCATATAAATAATGAGTATCCAAAAACATACTATAAATTGAAATATGAAATGAAAACTAGGATATTCTTAATGATATTAGATTTACAATGATGTTTTAGATTTAGCAACAAAAACAGAATCCAATAAAAATGATAATTGGGCTTTCATTAATGCTTGTACTCTTTGAAATGTATGATTAGGTGAATTAAGATCAAAAGTACAGATTAGGAGAATTTTTTCCTAAAAATTAAGTAAAGAATGATTTTTTTAAAAAACATGTAAAGCAAATGGAAATAATATGATGGAGTAGTCAATATTAAAACATGATTCACTGAATCATGAAAATGTAGATTGAAGGAAAACTAAATGTTATTGCTGGTGAAACAAGTCAGCAAAAGTTTATGAACTGTATAATTTGTACTATACTAAGATAGTGATAAAAGAAGAAATATGGTTTCAAGAGAGGCAGATAAACACTTAAAACTCAAAATAGAAGTCAGAATTAAAAATGGATATAAGATGTCAACAGACACATTAACAAGGAGAAATACAGATAGCAAATATAGATGCATGTGAAAATATTCTTAACATAATACCATATCAGGCAATTATAATTTTAAAAATGAAAAGATACCACTATAACATCATTAGAATGATAGAAACTGAAATACTGATGACTCCAAATATTGGCATAGATAATATAGAAAAACAGGAAATGTATCCATTGCTGCTAAGTCACTTTGGAAAAGAGTTCAACTACCCCTTACAAAATCTAACAAAAATTCAGCTGTAGGATCCATCTGTCATACTATAACTGTACACAATTGTTAAGAGTATCTATTCATAATGGGGATGAGAACAAGAGGGAACAGGATGGTCGAGCTAGATCAGGAATGGAGTTGGGGAGCAGTGAGGGAGATAGCATTATGGAGGAAGACATTATGGGGACGGGGAGAGACCGCATGCTGGGGAGATTCCCTGGAATCCACAAGGATAACTTTACCTTAAACTATTAGCAATAATGAAGAGAGTGCCTGAACTTACTTACCTCAGTAATCAGATCAGTGTGTACCCTAACTGTCATCATAAAGCCTTCATCCAGTAACTGAAGGAAGTAGATACAGACCACCAAGGTCAAGGAGTCCAGTGGAAGAGAGAGAAGAGGGATTCTATGAGCAAGGGGCATCAAGATCATGATGGGAAAACCTACAGAGACAACCAAACCAAACTGTTGGGAACTTAGGAACTTTTAGACCAACAGCTGTGGAGCCTCCACGGGACTGGACTAGGCCCTCTGCAAGAACAAGACAGTTACGTTGCTTGACCTTCTTAAGGAGCCCCTCGCAGTAGGATCAGGATCTATCCCTGGTGCATGAGCTGGCTTTTTGGAGGCCACTACCTATGGTGGGACACTTAGCACAGCCTTGATGCAGGGGAAAGGTCTTGGTCCTGCCTCTACTAAATGTATCAGGCTCTGTGGATTCCCCATGGGAGATCTTGCCTTGTTGGAGGAGGGAATGGGGATGGGTTGGGAGTGAAGACAGGAGGCTTGGGAGCAGGGAGAAGAGGAGTATCTGTCATTGGTATGTAAAATGAATAAAAAATTCCTTAATAAAAAAAGAAATTTCCCATGAGTCCACTATCCCCAAGAGTTAAAAATATTAAAAACCCTCCATGTACACAATACATGGATATCAAAACTGAAGGGGAATGACCATCACAATGGCAATCATGTGGCTCAGTTTGACTGGATCTTTGTCAAGCTGCTGTGCTGGCTTTATGACTTTTGCCGTTCCCATCAGATATGACTGCACCTATGTCAACATGAATATAATGTATAACACAAAGAATAAATCTTGAAGTACTGAATACTTATGTGTGTGTATGTGTGTTTGTGTGTCATGGGTGTATACTCATCAGTTGTAATAAATGTATCCTAGTTACACAAGATAATGACAAATTCATTGAACTTGTGGGAAGGACAGGTAAGGAAACATGAGAAAACTGTCTTCGGTTTGTTCAATTTTTCTTAAAATAAGAAACTGTCTCTAACAAAAAATCTATAAGTTAAAAAACAATATAATAGTGAGAATAAAGACTTCATCAAATAGTATATATCATAAGAATGCAAAATATACCAAAGAAACAAAATGAAGAATGCAGAAGTAAATTCCTTTATGGCATAATCATATATGACAAATAGATTTTAATGATAATTGACTAGGAAAATACAGTATTTAAACATGTCTTCCAAGCCTATTACTATTTCCTAAGAAAAATGCTTAGTACTGGAAAATAAATGCCATCATATTCAACTTGTAAAATCATAAGTAATACAGCATAAAAAAATTGTAAATGTATTCTGAGATGATATTTTGTGACTATGTCATGAGGTAGAACTTAAGTTCAGAAAATGATCAAAATGATAATTACAAATAAATAGTTTGACATATACTTAAAACCTGAAATTTATGTTTAAAAACTATGGAACAAATGTATATATATATATATATATATATATATATATATATATATATATATATATACACATAGAGAGAGATTTGTAATATTATGATAATGATGGTGTTATTATCATAAATGAATCTAAAACTAGCATAATTGATGTGGAAGAAAAAGAAACACTTAATGGGAAATTGTGTTGCTAGTGACTAACATGTTCTTAAAAGAGAAAGCGTTGTGAGTTTTGCTACATAAAAATGGAATTTAGCCTATCTAGAAGTTAGTAAATTTATAGTAGCTTAATTTTGTTCAAATAATTCTCAACTTTTGTGAAAAGGTTGCATTCTTAATTTTCTTGGCTGTATTCAAATTTGAGCTCAAGTTCTCTCCTTTGTTGTACTCTTTTGCCCTCCACTTCCATACTCTTAATTAAGCCTTAATGAATTTTACAGATTCAGGCTAGATATTCCAGTTTAATATTCATATCTTAGTGTTTACCTTAAAAAGAACATTGATTCTCTTTGAATAGTTCCTTTATAGCAGTTCCTCACTTCTGGGTACATAATGTAGAAATGAACAGAGAGTAGAATCTTGGGGAAATACCTTTATAATTATGTTTAAAACATTTTTTAATTCTTATTCTCTGAGAATTTTGTAGATGCATGTCATATATTTTGATAATATACACCATTAATTAGCCCAATTCTACTCCTCCAGACACCTTTTCCCTATGTTACCCTAGCCCTACCTACAGTTTTATATCATCTTCAAATTTTTATTTCCCATCAAGTATAGTGTCAGTAGTATATATATATATTACCTCAGAATTATCCACTAGAATGTAGGAAACCTCAGAGATCACACATTCCTGAAGAAAATGATCCTCTTTTCCTAGCATCATCAACTACCAATGACTCCTCAGCTAAGAGTAGAGTCTTGCAATCTCTACCTCTAGCCATTCTGGAAGATGATTAGCTCGATCTTGTGTAGGATTTGTGCATACAACCACAGCTTCTGTGAGCTCATGAGCACAACGATCCTCTTATGTCCAGAATATAGTGTTTCATTCTAGTCCTCCATGTCCTCTGGCTCTTACAATATTCCCATGCATTCTTCCTCATGTTCCCTGAGACTTGTGGGGAAGAGGTGTAACTTAGATATCCCACTGAGGTTTGGCTTTCCGTAGTCACTTATTTTCTCTACTCTTATCACTTCTGAGTATCTGTATTAACTTCCATCTATTGAAAATAAAAGTATCTCTAATAAGGGCTGAGATAGAGAATGACATAGGTATTAAACATTTTAATATAGGTGCACCAGTACAACAATGTAGCACTCTGGCATGGTAGTGATAACAGAGGAAGATATAGGTGTGAGCAGAGCAGGTTTGTATATGAGGCATCTCTACATAATCCTCTAAATTTTAATATGAACAGGTAAACAGTATCTATATTATTCTGAAGAACTGTTGGTTGTCTTTAACCAGTGTCATTTAATGAATTAGATTTTTCTGAGTCTAACTTGGATAAACTGCAAGATCTTTTATACTGGATGGTGATGCTTTGAATAGTTGTGAGGATGACAGTCTTCTTAAACATCGTGTAACATGCTGTCATCCCAAATACTGAAATTTATAGAGATCAAAAATCCTAATGTCTAAAATTCTTGAAGTCTAAATTAAAAACAAAAACAAAAACAACTAAAAACAGTAAGATTCTCAGTCCATTGACAACAGGATTAAAAAAGTAAAAACAATGCAGAATAAAACTAATGATGTAGTATATGAAAGACTTCTATATTTAAAACACTAAAGAAAAGAAATTGAGAAGAGATTAAAAATAGAAAGACTCCTATGTACGTGCATTGATAGAATCAGTATTTCAAAAGGACCATCTTACTACTAAAATGAATCTTCAAATTCAATGCAATCAAAAATCAAATTGCAGTGACAGTCATAACAAAATAAAAAAAATAAAACTATTCACCTATTCAGAGGCCTGATCCCGTTGGGGCCCCTCAGCCTTTGGTTCATAGTTCATGTGTTTCCATTCATTTGGCTATTTGTCCCTGTGCTTTATCCAACCTTGATTTCAACAATTCTCGCTCATATAAAACCTCCTCTTTCTGCTAATTAGACTCCTGGAGCTCCACCTGGACCTAGCCATGGATCTCTGCATCCAGATCCTCAGTGTTGGATGGGGTTTTCTAGCACAACTATTAAGGTTTTGTCCATCCATCACCAGTGTAGGTCAGTTCCAGCTGTCTCTCGACATTGCCAACAATCTATTGTGTGGGAGTCTTTGTGGATTTCTGTGGGCCTCTCTAGCACTTTGTTTCTTCCTTTTCTCATGTGGTCTTCATTTACCATTGTCCTATCCTTGTTCTCCCTCTCTGTTCTTGATCCAGCTGGGATCTCAATGCTCCCACAGGCTCTCTTTCCCTCGACCCTTGCCTTCATTACTCCCATTCATGTCCAGGCTGTTCATGTAGATCTCATCCATTTCTCCGTCATTGTGCGATCCCTGTGTCTTTCTTGGGTTCTGTTTCCAGGTAGCCTCCCTGGTGATGTGAGTAGCAGTCCATTCACCCTTGTTCCACATCTAGTATCCTCCTATGAGTGAGTACATACCATATTTGTCTGGGAGGCATCTAGACAGTGGTACTGGGTCCTATGCTCATTGCATGAGTTGGCTGTTTGAAACCTAGGGCTTATGCAGGGATGCTTGGCTCAGTCTGGGAGAAGGGGACTGGACTTGCCTGGACTGAGTCTACCAGATTGATCTCAGTCCTCGGGGGAGGCTTTGCCCTGGAGGAGGTAGGAATAGAGGGTAGGCCGGGGAAAGAGGAGGGGGCAGGAGGGGGGAGAACAAGGCTGATATGTAGAACTGAATGGTATTGTAAAATAAAATAAAAGGAAAAAAATAAAAAAAATAAAAAAAAATAAAAAATAGAATTCATTCATTAGCATAGGAGACACTGGATTACCTAAGCAAGGCTTGGCAAAAAGAATATGGCAGAATGTATCAACATATCTGATTCCAAATTATGCTACAAAGACAGTGATATAAACAGTGTGATGTTGGTATAAAAGGAGACACACAGATCAATGAAATAGAATGAAGATCCAGTTCCAAGGCCATATGACTAGACCATCTGATATTCAAAAAATATGCCAAAAATACACACTGGAAATAGGACAGCATCATCACAAATGGTTCTGGAAAAAAACTGTATGTCTACATGCAGAAGAATGAAATTAAATATTTATCTCTCAATGTGCACATAAATCAACACCAAATAGATTGTGAACCTCAACATAAGAATTTAAATTCTAAAACTGTTTGTTTAAGGTGAAAACTTGAGCCATTGAGCACCATTTGTAGTTGAAGTTTTTCTGTGTCCACCTGGCTCTTTCAGCTGCTCAGACCCAAGTAAACATACAGAGATTTCTGTTCCTTATAAACTGTATGGCCATGGCAGGCTTTTTGTTATCTACTTTTATATCTTAAATTAACTCATTTCTATTCATCTATAAGTTGCCATGTTGCTTGTGGCTTACTGGTACTTTACAGCTTACTTTTCATGGCGGCTGTGGCTGGCAGCATCTCCTGACTCAGCCTTGCCTTCCCAGAATTCTCTTTTCTGCTTGTCCTGCCTATACTATACTTCCTGTCTCACTACTATCCAGTCAGTGTTTTATTTATCAATCAGAGCAACACATTCACAGCATACAGAACAACATCCCCAGCAACCGTTGGTGAAAAAGAAATACACTTAAATAAATAGGCATAGATAACATATGTATCAATAGGACTCTGATCACTCAGAAAATAAGGCCAATAGTCAACAAAAGGGATATCAGGAAACTGTCAGTAAAATGAAGAAAAAAAACTACAGAATAGGAGAAAAATAGGAGAAAATCCTTCACAACTATAAATCTGATGGAGGTTCTATATCTAGAATATATGATATAGTCAAGAAAAATAAGCATCAACAACATAGATCAGTGGAGACATTCAGGGGACCTGATTCTGGTTCCCAGTAATGACAGGGACATTGGGTTACTCAGGACAGCTTGTAATTCCAATTCTGGCCTCTATGGGTACCCACACATGGCAAAACTCTCTCTCTCTCTCTCTCTCTCTCTCTCTCTCTCTCTCTCTCTCTCTCTCTCTCTCTCTCTCTTTGTATCTCATTTGTATCTCTATCTCTCTCCCTCTGTTCTTCCTCCCCTCCTCCCCTCTCTCCACCCCATCATCTGTCTCTCAAACACACACTTAAAACAAAAGAAAACTATAGATATAAATGGCCAGGTTAAACACTTAGACATGGAACTGAATACAGATTTCTCCAAAGAAGGTATATACATGACTAATATTATTAACGTATTCAACATCATTTGGAAAAGGATGGCAAGGATATATTCAAACAGGAATACTTATCCATTCTTAGTGGAACCATAAATTGATACAACCACTATGGAAGTCATTGTTGATACCTCTAAAATATCTAAAAATAGAAAGATCATGTTATGTATCTATACCCCTCTGGGCAACCTATTCACAGGAATCTCACAAGAAAAATTACATATCCATGCTCATTGCTGTTTTAGTCACAATAGCTAGGAAATTGAATCAACCAAAATAGTCCTCAACTGTTGAATGAATAATTAAAATATTTATATATACAAAGTAGAATTTTAAAGACAATTACAAAATGTGCAGAAAATTCAGTGAAACTGGAAAATACTATTCTATGTAAGGTTATCCTGGT
>NW_023505918.1:0-2276 GCF_004664715.2 Peromyscus leucopus | reverse complement strand
ACAGATGAATATTTCATGAAAACCATTATAGCTTTGCTTTGTATGTTTATTTTATTTTTTAAATGGGGGCTGGGGTTGAGACAGGATTCTTTATGTAGCCTTGCTAGCCTGGAACTACCTATGTAGATCAGACCAGCCTTGAACTCACTTCTGCCTTTCCAGCGCTGGAATTAAAGGCATGCGCCACCATGCCCAGCTCTTCCTTGTATTTTTAGACATTTTAGTTACTTGCAAAGGAGACTGCAGCTCATAAACAACAGACTAATGGAATACTTGACATAAATATAAATTTGATGTATAAGCAAGAAAGATGGGCCAGTTTTATTCGAGGGGCACAGTAAAGAAGCTGCCGACATGACCACCCCTTAGGGAGAAGGTTTTTATTGTGGATAAGACAGAAAAGATCCAGAGGATCTAAAAGGAGTCCAGAGCTGAGAACAAAGCAGACTGGACACGGCCAGGGATGGAGTATAGTGTGAGAGTGAGAAAGCGTGAGACAGCTCCAGAGAGCAAGGGGTGGACACAGCATTCGGGTTATGAGGAGGAGCTGGGGGGAAGGGACTTTAGACCTGATGAAAGATGGCAGAGCACATGATGGAGAGAGGGAGCCAATTCCCACAAATTGTCCTCTGACCTCCGGACTTGTGCAGTTACTGTGATATATGTGCTGCAGACACCACACACACACACACACACACACACACACACACACACACACACACATACACACACACACACACACACTATGTAATAAAATTTAAATTAGAAAAGAAGATCCCTCTCATCACTCCTCAGCTGTGAACAATCAAAGAATGGAAATATTTTGTTTGCTTTGGATTTTTTGTGACAGGGTCTCTCTACACAGCCCTGGTGTCCTAGAACTCACTATGTAGACCAGGCTGGCCTCACACTCACAGAAATTTGCCTGCCTTTGTGGAGGGGCCCCAAAACAGCTTGCCCACATAAGCTGCCATGACAGGCTTAGAGGCCCAGACACTGCTTCTGTGACAGGCTTACTAGCAGGCAACACCCACACCAGGAAAAGCCATATAAGCTGACCCCACCCAGGGAGGGCCTACATCTTAAGAAGTACCTAACATCCTAAACATTCTAACCATTAGATAAGGTGGCCAGATGTCCTGGAGTGTAGCACACACCTATTTTTGTTTTGCAGATACCCCTGGACAATTGTCAGCCAATCAGGTCCTGGACCCTGGAAATCCCCTCATCCCAACCACTGCTATGGTAAAAACTCTACCCAGCCTGGGCTCAGGGCTCCCTGCTCTCACCACTGTGTCAGACAGACAGAGGGACCAAGCCCTGGAGCCTGAATATAATAAAGGTTCTTTGCTTTTACATACAGGATTTGGTCTCCCCTGTGGTCTTTTGGGGGTCCATTCAATCTAGGCACAACACCTTGACCTTCTAAGTGCTAGGATTAGTGTGCAACACATTTTCTTCAACTTGCACATACTACACACACAGCCCTCTCCAAACAATGCATCTAGCATCCTCAGACCCCGCCTACATCTGGCTGCATGTACTTCTCTCTGAATACATGGAATAGTCTCCTCTTTCCACAACCAGCAAACTTGGACAATCTGTGCTCCACATTATGCCCAATACATGCTGGTTCCAGAACAGAAAGGCCAATCCGGCATGAGCTGGTTTGGGGTGCCTGACTCATGAAGCAAAAATTGTGTCCTCAGGTAAACTTTCAGAGAGAATTCATCATTTATATCTATGTAAAATTAAATCCATCTTATGTCTATGTAAAATTAAAATTATAAAATGTATATAATTTAATCAGAGGCATTATGGGAAGGAACATTCTCAGCAGATAAGTGATTACATGACCTAATCTGTCAAAACAGAGAATCACCCGCTATTAGGCAAACTCTTCCTTCTTTTGAACCCCGTAAGAGGAGACCCAAACAGTAACTGGGGCTCTTGAGCACCTCCCAATGTCAATCTTGACAGTGGGTTTCTGATCTTTTTAATTCTATGTGTAAAAGTGTTTACATGCACATATACATATGTGCCACACGCTTGTCTGGTGCCCACAGAGTCAGAAGAAAGGTCCCTTGAAACAGGAATTAAGGATGGCTGTGGTCCACCTTGTGGGTGCTGTACCATTTCTTCAGCCAGTTTTTTCTTATCTTTACTACTGTGTTGGAGTGTGTGTGTGTGTGTGTGTGTGTGTGTGTGTGTGTGTGTGTGTGTGTGCCCTATAGGGGTGCCTGCGGAAGCCAGAATAGAGTGTAGGATCCCATGGA
>NW_023505917.1:0-1000 GCF_004664715.2 Peromyscus leucopus | reverse complement strand
CAGCTTTTTGAGCTCCCTCTGCTGCCTTAGCGCAGGCAGTCTTGGATGGTAATATCAAACCAGATGTCACAGGCCTCTGTTAGAGACTCAGGGATCAGATGATCTGGCTGTAGGCTCAGAAGATTCTTCATTCATCCCATCTCTTTCTAGAAGCTTCAAGACCAAGAGCAGGGCCCACTTATCTGTTAGACTTGTAGGAAGTGGGTCTGCAGGCCTGGCCCTTGTCTGCCTGTCCATGTCCTCTCCTTTAGGATGTCCTTTTCAGGGTCATATTCTTGATTTCAAGGTCGATTCTCAGAGGCCATGATCACCGAAGCTGTAACTGGGTGTGTGACAGTATTCTCACATAATCAGGTTGGTGAAAGGTGCCTGGAGGTGTGTTCTTTTTCCCACTCTTCTCTGAATCCTCTATCTAGACACCAGGAAAAGTCCTACCGTGGCAGCGATGACCCTGCAGGGTAATGGTGCTGGCGATGGTATGACTACAATAGAGAAAGCCCAGCTTCTTTTGATTTGCAGTTTCCTTTGCATCCTGTTCATAATAGCTAGACATCATCTGACATTGCGGACTAGTGCCAGTCACAGAAGTGACATCCAGTCCTTGTCCCTGGTGACAGAGGCTAATGGAAGGTCAGGGGCAGCCGATGTTTTATAATCCTCAGCCCAGAGCATCTGCCTCACAGGACAGTGTACTCTTCTCTGTCCTTCCTTCTTCCAGCATCGCAGCGGTCCCTTCTGAAAGATATCCATATCCCCCCCCCCCCCCCAAGTGCCTTTTCTCATTTTGCTTTTTCTCAGTTTTCTAGCTTATGCTTACAACAGATCAGTGGGGCAGGTATTGATGCTTCTCTGTTGTACATGAAGGGTCAGAGGCTCAGGGAGATGGATCAAATGTTGGAGCTGAGATAAAGTGAGGATGTTATGATGAGAAGGCCTATGCTCTTTCAACTGCTATGTGGAGACTCTCTTATGGGTGTTTATACCAATAACTTACTGTTCA
>NW_023505916.1:0-2000 GCF_004664715.2 Peromyscus leucopus | reverse complement strand
CAGTTCTAAAAGTTTAAGACCCTCATAATCAGGTAGTCACAGCAAAGACCCTACCTGGTTGCTGCCAGCTTTCACATTAGTTACTTCTATCATCACCGTATCCAAATATGTGAGAGAAAGGACTTACCGATGAAGTATTTACTTTGCTTATGCTTTAAAAGGGAATGTGTGGATGAACAGTTCTTATTGTGGTGAAGAGCAAACGGAGAAAGAAAAGGCTGCTGATGCTTACCTCATTCCCTCCTTTAATTCCTTCTAGACCCCAGCCCATGGGATGATGCCACCCATACTCAGGGTGACTTTCCCCTTTCCTGTTAATCATGTCTAGAAACACCCTCAGAGATACTTTAAGAGGTATGACTCATTAATCTTCCTGAGTGATTAAGAAAATCCATTCAAGTTGACAATGAAGATTAAGCACAGAATATCACTGACAAAACTTGAATTCAAAAGGAGCGTCTTGATTTTGAAGTGCTGCTTGGGTCCCTCGTATCCAAAGACTTTCTCTGAAGTCCTGTTCTTAAACTTGGCTATTAAGTTTTGGTGGGGAAGAGAAGTGAAGCAGATAAAATTCAGAACAAATATGAATTGAGACAAAGAACAAGTATGTCCTTAAAAAGTATGTCTTATGAAATATTTAGGGCATATTTATACTAAACAATTTATTAGTTGTTATCTAAAATTCCAGTTTACCTAAGCCTCCTGCATTTTATTTTCTGGTTCTGTAAAGGTCTAACATTGAAATCATCTGGGAGATTAAAAAACACGATCAGTTAGGACAGTTGAATGGCTGCCAGGACATGGAGAGTCACTTTTCTTTGGGGCAAAGTGGCCAATGTTTATAAACAACAACCATCTATGTATTTCTGCTGTAACTATTATTTTAATCTAGGCATGGACTGGAACCTGTGGACTGTTTTCTTTCCTTGCAGACTGGGCCTGAATTTGGTCTGTTGCTCACACTCCAGAAATTCCTCTGAAAGATGTCAGTCCCAACTCTTGCGCCATCTCATGCCTGTACATTCCTTCCCAGTCTGTCTCCAGTGATTCAGGATTGTGACTGTCAGATGTGTGCATACCACTTGGGGTCATGGTTGCTCTGTGTTCGGCTACAGTGCTGGCTCAGCAAGGAGCTCACATGAGCTGACCATACATGCTAAGGAACAGAAAAACTTTACAGAGTGGTCTGGTCAGTTAGGAAACTGGTTCACCCAGGGAATTGCTAGTGTTTACTGAATTGTAAATAACATTGAACGGAGCTCTTCTTCTAATAGTTTCAAAATAACCTGACATAGCCTACTCAGTGCTTTGAGGAAATTTCAGTGGAGGACAAAGTAAACTCGGTTGGTTTTGCTAATAAGATAAATAATTCCCCAACTCTCAGATTGGCAGAAGCCCTACTGGCTTTCTCCAGGACTCCACAATATCCTTAAAACCAGCCTTATGGAGAGGTTAACGATGTAAACCATGGAGAATAGGAGCATTGAGTTTGGAAGCCTCATCCCCAGTGGAATCTAGACCTTGGGATCCCTGAGTGTAAAGTGGAATAATACAACAGGAGTCCAGAGCTGCAACCTTGAGTACACTTGAAAGCCAACTGCAGACTTACCCAATGACCCGTTTCATTTCCTGATTGCAGGGTGACACAGTCTAGAGGGAGCCACTGTGGCTGGCTGGATCATTACCAGCTCATGGGGGTTAAAACACACCCAAGCCTCATTAGCAGAATGAAGGATGAAATTTCCCCTGCCCTTGGTGGAGGCAGCAACAGTGACCCTGGGTGACCTAGCATGGCTACTGCTCCTGGTCTGACAAAGATGAATGGGAGTGCCAGTTCTGCGTTTGATTGATGAGACCTGATGAGGTGGTGCCTGCATTTTCTCAAGGTCATAAGTAAACACTTTGCCTTTGCCAGAAACCAACATACAAACACAAACTCAGAAGAAACATGGGTGTTAGGAACAGCCTGTCTGTTGACACATGAACAGCTACCCATATGG
>NW_023505915.1:0-1000 GCF_004664715.2 Peromyscus leucopus | reverse complement strand
GACATACCTTTCTTGTTGCTTCTCATTGGGCAGAGTAGCCCAGAACTATAAATACTTAAAGCATAGCTACCATTTTTGAATGGGTGATATTACTTTAAATGTCACTTATTTTGATTTGTCAAAGCATAGAGGAAACTGTGTTCACTTATGTGTAGCAGTGAAAGATAACCTTTCATACTAATTTCAAAACTAGTAAGTAGGATGTTTGTGTTTTCCCTCCACTTGCCAGAGCATTTTATGCATTTGGCCCCCAAATTAGCTAGATACTACTAGTGCCAAAGTTAGGTTAACACGTCTTCAAAACATCCTCATGTTTTCTTTTAAAAATTGTGTGTGTGTGTGTGTGTGTGTGTGTGTGTGTGTGTGTGTGTGTGTTATATGTAAAGATCAGAGAGTTAGGATAGTTATCTCCTTACAGTATGTGAGCTCTGAGGATTCAGCTCCTGACAGCAGCTTGAGTGGCAAGCACCTTTACCTGTTGAATCATCTTGCTGGCTCCCTGTTCTTTTCTTGAGCTGACACTTTCTGAAGGAAGTTGTGTATGCCCATAGTCATTTCTCTCTGCCATATCTACAGTGCAAATTCAGCATTCATTGTTTCTGTTGAGCATTCTAACATTTTGTTTAGATATGTGCTCCATGACCTCAGTTATGTCCCTAAGTGGTTCCACCGTCTTTAGTTTTTGAACTATGGCCTTAAACTAGCATGCTTAATAGTGGGACAACCCTAAAGTATTTTCTTCTATGATTAAGTACCAGCTTTCTACATAAAGCCTCCATACTCCCTTTGAATGTTCTTAGTGAATATTTCCCCACTCTTATTTTTGATCATGTTTATCTTGACATTCTACTCCTCAAAATGTGAACATTGTTGGGATACAAAACGTTGTGTACAACATGTCTGAGTACAGCTATAAGGATCATGTTATAGACTTTAGCCCTCTGTCTAGCAAGGAGCTTCTTGATAAATTTGGTACTTTTTTTCTACTAGAATTCATTTT
>NW_023505914.1:0-22816 GCF_004664715.2 Peromyscus leucopus | reverse complement strand
ATGCTGAGAAACATTAGGTGACTGTCCAGGCTGCCAGCTGTTTTGGTCTACTCTTGCAAGATTCCCGAAAGTTGCTTGCATCCATCTACCATTTCTCAGGTACCATTATGTTCCTTCTCAGGTCTTTGATGTGGTTAAAGACTAGATTGTAGTAATTTCCTCAGTTATGATAAAAGATAAGTTAGATATAAAACCTTAAACTCACAAATATAAGATAGACAGGACATCTTCTTTAATATTGTAACTGTAATTCATGCTCGATAATTGTTTTGTATATGTAATTTTACCATGTTAAAGTTAAAACCTTCCTTTTTAAAAAAAGAAGAAAAGGGGAAGTGCTGTGGAAATCACTCTATATAAATAAAACACTGATGGCCAGTGACCAGGCAGAAAGTATAGGTGGGACAAGGAGAGAGGAGAATTGGGGAAACAGGAAGAAGGGGAGAGAGACACTGCAGCCACCGCCAGGATAAGCAACATGTAAAGACTCTGGTAAGCCACCAGCCACGTGGCAAGGTATAGATTTATAGAAATGGGTTAATTTAAGATATAAAAACAGTTAGCAAGAAGCCTACCACGGCCATACAGTTTATAAGTGATATAAGCATCTGAGTGATTATTTTATACGTGGATTGTGGGACTGCGGGACTTGCTGGAAACTGGAGAGAAGCCCTCCAGCAACATTTAATATGACTTTAACTGACTTTTTTTTATATATATTCTGCTCCCACACAGATCCTCTTATTGCCTTAGCTATACTTCTGTTCATCTAGATGGCTTTATTTTTTTTCCATTGACTTTTGGTATTCATTTACAACACCTATCTTTTCCACTATTAAATATGTTTTAACTCTGCTCTCAAATACATTCAGATTTTGACCACGTCCATGGATATCATTCTTATATATGACCTGGGAAAAGGAAGGCAGAGTCAAGAGCTGCCAGCCTGCCGTCCAAGGAACAGCATGTAATGGCACATAGGTAAAGTCATGGAACATGTGGCAATACATAGATTAACAAAAATGGGCCGAGTTTAAGTGTAAAAGCTAGTCAATAGTAAGCCTGAGCTAATGGCTGAACAGTTTTAATCCTCTGTATGTTTACTTGGGTCTGAGTGGCTGCTGACCAGGCAGGACACAGAAAAACTTTCAGCTACAAATGGCACCAAGATGTGGGCCAAGAGTTTCCACCTAAAACCTGAGAAAGCTTAAAAAAAAAATGCTTCTAAAATGGAGCTAAGAACAGCTTCCTAGATATGTCTCTTAGGCAAACCATGAGCTACAGTATGGTGGGTTTGCAGCAGCATTTGGGCTTGAGTACAGCATGGTGGATTCTTGCCACTGTAAACAATGGTGTCTGCAATCTGCTTAACACACTGTGTGATGAATTTAGCTTTTGCTAGTACAAAAAGAAGAAGGAGGAGGAGGATGAGGAGGAGAAGAAGAAGAGGTTTTTGGGCTACACACTGCTGGATGGAGGCATAGACACACTGCCTCCCAGAGTCTTACAGTGAGCATGGTTCCCCAAAGCTGGTGGTAAACTTAGTTTCGTAGTTCTTCCATGTTGGAAAGCTGTGGTAGGCACAGCCAGTAGCCAAAGCTGCCATTTCAATCCTAGTAATACTGCAGTTTAAAGCAATTGATTTACAATACAGATTCAGATGAAATAAACCCTAAACGGTTTACACTGTGTGTAAAAATGTACGTAGGCTTGAAAGAGAGAGAAAAAGTAATATAGACAATTATATTAAAAAAATACAAAGTTTTAAAAATAAATTCTTTAAAGAGAAAGTAAAAGTAATATAAAAATAAGCCATGTAAAGATGGAAATCACACAGAGAGTCCGGATTATATTGTCTTTGGGATTTTTAACTACAGAAAGACATTTGATTGTAAAGGTTTTTCAGTTAAACCAATATATATATACTTTAAAGGTATCTTAACTTTAAAATTTGGATCTAAGGATATGTCACTTTGGAAAGGAGGCTCTGCTTTTGTTTCCACAGGAAGAGACTATGGATTTGTTCCAGGTTAAGATACATCAGATTTAACCAGCCAAGACCCCCTGAAAGGTCTCCAGTGACATCATGGCCCAGGTCTGTTGCTGGAGGGCTTCTCTCCAGGTTCCCCAAGCCCCGCAGTCCCACAATCCACTTATAAAATAATCACTCAGACGCTTATATCACTTATAAACTGTATGGCCGTGGCAGGCTTCTTGCTAATTGTTCTTTTATCTTAAATTAACCCATTTTTATAAATCTATAGCTTGCCACGTGGCTGGTGGCTTACCGGCGTCTCTACATGCTCTTCTCCTGGCGGTGGCTGCAGTCTCTCTCCTCCTTCTTCCTGTTTCCCCAATTCTCCTCTCTCTTTGTCCCACCTATACTTCCTGCCTGGTCATTGGCCATCAGTGTTTTATTTATATAGAGTGATATCCACAGCACTTCCCCTTTCTTCTTTTTTTTAAAAAGGAAGGTTTTAACTTTAACATGGTAAAATTACATATAACAAAACAATTACCGAGCAAGAATTATAGTTACAATATTAAAGAAGATGTCCTATCTATCTTATATTTGTGAGTTTAAGGTTTTATATCTAACTTATCTTTTATCATAACTGAGGAAATTACGACTATCTAGTCTTCAACCACATCAAAGACCTGAGAAGGAACATAATGGTACCTGAGAAATGGTAGATGGATGCAAGCAACTTTCGGGAATCTTGCAAAAGTAGACCAAGACAGCTGGCAGCCTGGACAGTCACCTAATGTTTCTCAGCATTGTTGGTGCATTCAAATTGGCTACAGGCCTAGAGTATCTGACAGACCATTTTTAGAAGCAGGAATTTTAAGAGACCATCTTACCCTGTCTTGGCAGAGTACAGTGGTTGCTTTCCTTGTGTCCCGCTTGTCCAGAAAGGACAGCATTGCATTTGTACTGTCAGCCATTAAGGCAAGGGCAGTTCTTTGCCCAGTAGGCCATTTTGTGCCAAGAAGACAAATTTCCAAATGGAAATGTCTTAGAAGTCCAACATTCTCTCGGGATCAAATTGGTGCAGCCAGGAGCAATTGTGTCTCATGTCAACAGAATTCTAAGTTATTTAAATGCCATATTCTCTAGGTCTATGAAGTGTTTGAAGATTACCTATCTATCTGAAATATATCTATGTATACCTAGAAGACTTAACTAACATGGCTACAGATATGATTATCATAGATGACTAATTATTAACCTATTTTTTAATTATCCATTACAATTTTAAATGAGTTATATAAACATAATACCTCAAACAAGAATAGAAATATATATATATATACAGTATAACAAAATTAACTTCAAGTTTGTATCAATGAACTAAAATTTATACCAATGTAAAACATTTTAAACATAAACTAAAATTTATACCAATGTAAAACATTTTAAACAAGTTGTTCTTTAAAAGTAGGTTCATTAATCTACCCTTTTATCTTATCATCTCCATATCCTCCTATATATCATATCCCCTTTTGTTTTTTAGAAAGAGATCACATTTATAATCAACCTGTTTTAAATAAAAATATTGGTTTTTCTCTGTCCCACACCAGAGGGCTCTTCTGATTTGGGACACAAGAATCACTTAACTATTTTTTTTTTTTTAAAGCAATATGTCTGGGTTTAGAGGGGAGTGAGCCAATTCCACCTCTAAAGCCAGCTTGGTATATTTGGGAATTTGGGCGTAGCATCTCTTACTACTTCCTGCTGGAGGGGGGCGCTGTATCTTATGGGGACGCAAAGAAAATTTTAGACCTATGGGTTAGTCCGTGAGGCTGTATTGTGTGAACCAGTTGCCTTGAAACCGATCTGGATGTTGGATCATCTGGGCCATGGTGTCATCGGAGTCCTTTCAGGGGGTCTTGGCTGGTGAAACCTGATGTATCTTAATCTGGAACAAGTCCACAGCCTCTGGCTTTCTGTGGAAACAAAAGCAGAACCTCTTTTCCAAAGTAACATATCCTTATATCCAAATTTTGAAGTCAAGGTACCTTTAAAATATACATTTTGGCATAACTCAACAGGTTTTGTAATCAAATGTTTTTCTTTAGTTATGAATATCAAAGAGAACATAATCCAGATTCTCTGTGTGGTAGCCATCTTTATGTGGCTTATGTTTTATATTACCTTGAGCCTTGAGCCTATTGCTTTAAACTGTACCATTGTAAGCCTGAAACGGCGCTGTGGCTGCTGGCTCCGCCCACTTCAGCTTCCCAACATGGCAGTGGTACGTTTTCCGCCAGCTCTGGGAGTCATCAAGTCTCAGAAATAGTGGGTCTAAGCTTTTATCAAAGCAGCGTGTAGCCCAGAAACCTCTTTTTTTTTTTTTTTTTTTTTTTAATACTAGTAAAGACTAAATCTACCACACAGCTTAATTTGCCGCTGGCAGATGCCTCATTTCCGCCATACTGCCGGTCAAACGCACCCGCCAGGAACCCGCCAGTGTCCAAACTTGCTTTTTGCCGCATCTAGCTGCCCGTATGAGACAAGAAGCAGGAACCTGGTTTTGGCTATGTTTAGAATTGGTTATTAAATATTCTCAGGTTTAAGGTGGAAACTCGAGCCGTTGGGCGCCATTTGTTGCTGGAGGGCTTCTCTCCAGGTTCCCCAAGCCCCGCAGTCCCACAATCCACTTATAAAATAATCACTCAGATGCTTATATCACTTATAAACTGTATGGCCGTGGCAGGCTTCTTGCTAATTGTTCTTTTATCTTAAATTAACCCATTTTTATAAATCTATAGCTTGCCACGTGGCTGGTGGCTTACCGGCGTCTCTACATGCTCTTCTCCTGGCGGTGGCTGCAGTCTCTCTCCTCCTTCTTCCTGTTTCCCCAATTCTCCTCTCTCTTTGTCCCACCTATACTTCCTGCCTGGTCATTGGCCATCAGTGTTTTATTTATATAGAGTGATATCCACAGCACAGGTCATCCAACATCCAAAATCAACTTCAAGGCAACTGCCTCAGAGAATACAGCCTCACAGACTACTCCAGTCAGGACTTGACCATAATTCTAAAATTTTCTTTGTATTCTCATAAGAATACAGTGCCCTTTATCAGCAGGAAGTAGCCTAGAAAACTATGCCCACATTCCCCAAAAATGGATTATAGATATTTGTGTTTGTTTAGGTTGTTGGTTGTTTAGGTTGATTCTAACTATCAACTATATCAAGGACCTTAGAAGGATATAACTTTAGAAGGTCCTTGATATAGTTGATAGTTAGAATTTTCCTTGGTTATAATAAAAGATAATTTAGATATGAAAATTTAGACTCACAAACATAGGATAGTTAGAATATTTTCTTTAATTTTGCCAACTACAAATAGACTAGATATTGTTATTGATCATAGTCAATCTCTTTCTAAAAGAAGAAAGGGGGATATGATATGGAGATATAGGATATAGGTATGATAGGATAAAATGATGGATTGTTGAACCTACTATTAAAGAACAACTTATTTAAAATGTTTTACATTGATATAGATTTTAGTTTATTGATACAAATCTAAAGTTAATTTTTTTTTTGGTTTTTCGAGACAGGGTTTCTCTGTGTAGCTTTGTGCCTCTCCTGGAACTCACTTGGTAGTCCAGGCTGTCCTTGAACTCATAGAGATCCACCTGGCTCTGCCTCCCGAGTGCTGGAATTAAAGGCGTGCACCACCACCGCCCGACTTAAAGTTAATTTTTAATACTATATGTATATTTCTACTCTTATTTAAGTTATTATGTTTATGTAACTCATTTAGATTGTAATGGATAATTAAGAAATACAGATTAATAATTAGTCTTCTATAATAGTTAAACTTATATGTTAAGTTTTCTAGGTATACATAGATATAATTCAATGAGAGAAGTGACTGAGAAACTCTAGGCCTATAGACTGAAAAATGGATGCCCTAGCACTACAGAGGAACTTTGGGTGACTGTCCAGGCAGCCAGCTGTCCCTGTCATTCTAGATTTTTGGAAGTTGCTTACAATGCTCTTCCTGTTTTCTTAGGTAATATTATATCCTTCTAAGGTCCTTGATATAGTTGATAGTTAGAATTTTCCTTGGTTATAATAAAAGATAAATTAGATATGAAAGTTTAGACTCACAAAGTGTTAGAATATTTTCTTTAATTTTGCCAAATACAAATAGACTAGATATTATATCTATAATTCATGCTTGATAACTGTTATATTATATGTAATTTTACTATGTTAAAGTTAAAACCTTTCTTTTTAATTAGACAGAAAAAGGGAGGTGCTGTGGAATGTTCTGTATGATGTGAATATGTGTTGCACTGATTGGTTGATAAATACAATGCTGATTGGCCAGGCAGGAAGTATAGGCAGGCAAGCAGACGAGGAGAATTCTGGGAAGAAGAAGGCAGAGTCAGGAGATGTGCCAGCCTGCCATCCAGGGAGCAGAATGTAATGGCACAAAGGTAAAGCCACGGAACATGTGGCAATATATAGATTAACAAAAAGTGGGTTGAGTTTAAGTGTAAAACCCAGTCAGTAGTAAGCCTGAGCTAACAGCTGAGCAGTTTTAATTAATATAATCCTCTGTGTGTTTACTTGGGTCTGAGTGGATGCTGACTGAGCAGGACACAGAAAAACTTTCAGCTACAGAGTTGAGCATCAGGGGGAGGGAAGTGCAGAGAGTCAGTAGAAGCTGAGAAATGAGACATTTCCAAGAGCTGGCTAGTGCTTATGCAATTAGGCCAGCTGTGCCTGGTGGCTGGCAGTGATTAACATTAAGTTTCTTCTACACTCCCACAGAAGCTGCCCAACAGAAGCTCTGTCCTTCCTGTTGATTATATTACAAAGGGATGGCTCTCAGACCTATTTATTTATTCTATTTATTTATTTTGTTTAATACTATTTATTCTATTCTCAGAATAAGAAATACATATTCACAGTTGGAAGCCCCTTTCATGCTCTTAGAAAAGAAACTCAGTGGTTTATTACATGTGAGTTGGTAGAACAAACAGTAACCTTTTTGTGAGGTCAGAATTATATCTTAGGTAGGCATGTTACCAGGGAATGGGGTCACATTTGAAGCACAGATGAGGCTGTTGGAAGCTATGCTTGTTTGGTTAAGTTCCTCAGTGCAGGCATTTGGATAAGATTCTCCTGGGATGACAATTCTGTGGTTTTTATAATGCCTGTGAACTAAGGGGAGATGGAGTAAGTAGAATGAGTCTTCAGACCAAGATTCAGGTCTGATACCTGAGAAAGGGAAAGAAGGAAGGGAGGGATAGAGGGGGAAAGAGAGTGGGTGGGAAATGACATTGAGTTATAATAATCTTAAACTGTTCAGTCATCTAATGAACTCTCAACAAGCATGGGGTGGTGTATCTCAAGTTAAATACAGGCATTAAAGGAGTCATGGCATCACAGGAAGGACATTGCACTTGCCCACATTGTACACATGAAGGTATTGGCCAAGAGTAGCCTATAAGAGCCATATTTAGCTATGGACATGGTGGTAAATCCAAAGGAATGGCAAGTGGGACTCTAGTTACCTGTTGCATTTACAGCAAGAGATCTAGGCAACAAGGACTCGTAGTCATATCATTACCATATTGACTACTACTGGTCTAGCTTCCCAGGCTATTCCATCTCTTGGGGCCTGTGAACTTGATACATTCTATCCATGGAACACTCTGGCACTAGTGTGTTCATTAGCTTTTCATTAGTCAAGCCTCAGACTGAACTAAAATCTCCAATCTGGGAAATTTCTCTAGTCACCCTGTGTTGGATGTTCTTTTCCCAATATATTTCTATCTGGTTTTCATGGCAAGTACATTTTCCTTTAGTATAATTACCATTGTAGTTCATATTTTACCATTTATTGTCTGTCCTCCCCCACTATAATACAAGGAGTTTTCTTTTCATTATGACCATAAATTCTAATAGATTCTTGAAAATATCTGAACACTAAACTACTTTTAATGAAACCAATGTAACTATAGATTTTTCATCTCAGAACCTCCTTTCCAAGCTCTTAGATGCTTGGAAAAATTAAAGAGATGCTTTTTCATAGATCTCAGTTAAAATCAGTATCATTTACAGGTTAGAAGATTTGGTTAAGCCCATGATACATATATTTCTTGTTTTTTAATGTTTTAATCTTTAATAATGCTTCACTTGGGCCTGAAAGTTGTGGTGTGCTATTCATTCACAAGGATCTGAGTTCAACCCCCAGAATCTATGTTAAAAGCCAAGCATGGTGGCACGTGTCTAGAATATAAACCCTGAGGGAGTGTGGCGGGGATAGCAGGATCCCTGAAGCTCAATGGCAATGGCCAGCTAGCCTCACCAAATAGATGAGCTTCAGGTTTAGTGAGAAACCCTGTCCCAAAAAGTAAAGGTGAAAACCAATCAAGGAAAGACACTCAATGTTCACTTTAAGCTTCCACAAATGTGTACACACACACACACACACACACACACACACACACACACACACACACACAGAGTATCCCACATCAAATGTTAACTCCTGCTTAATGAACTAGTTAGTGGGTAATTTCTGAAGCTAAGACCCTCATGGGAAAGGGGAGGGAGAACTATAAAACATACATCCACTGAAGATCCCATTCCACACTGATTCTAGGTTTTATATTCTTCCTCTAGCCCACGGGTAGAAAAAAGTAATTTCAGGAGGTTTGATCATTTTTGGTTGTAGTACATGTCTAGGTTTGCTAAGATTTGCAAAACCCAGCTTGCTGGGTTATTAAAAATGAAACAAAACATATGGAGATCTGAGCAACTGCTTCACAAGTGATGTCTTACGTCCTTGTGGCTGATCCCTTGATGCTTTAAGATCTGTTGGTGTTAAGCATCAGGGTGTATAATGCAACTAATATTTAGAATTCATTCATCTCACTTTCCAAGGTAATTGATGAAAGTGAAAAAGAATAGTTGAGAGCAGTTGGGAAAATATTTTCTCTTAATATCCAGAAGGAAAGACACAGGGAAATAGTGACCTGTGTAGACCATGGAAGATTAAACTACAACCTCTGAATTTCACATTCAGATTTACTCTCAGCTTCTGAAGTAGAGCTGAGTGGAGACAATAAAGTGAGCTTAATGTGTATACTGCCTGTCTGTTTATGAATCCTAGTTTTATCTAAAGACAAATAGATAAATAATAGAAGTCTATGATGTTTGTCTTTGAAATAATAGTTCAACTAAAACTCACTATTCGGGCAGCAAAGGATGAATGGCCTTTATAACATGTTTTTATAACATAATCTTTTCATATATAAACAACTGGCAGGGGGATTCTTAGGGAATCTTATTAGCCAGGGATTTCAAAGCTTCAGTGAATGGATTGAGTTATAGAATTATTTCCCAGTTTTGTGCTGGTGGAAGGAAACATCTGTTAACTGTATGTTAATGAACAAGACATTCTGTTCCTTTAGAAACCCAACAAAGAGCTCTGAAAAAGCAGGACAGTTTGGTAAATAAGAAAAATCGTTTCTCCAAAGATGACAAATTATGTCTAATAAGAAATATTGTGAAGATAGCAGTCCCACCCCCAACCCCCATTGAGAATTGCTGTATTTGAATCAAATGAGGAATGGGCAGTTCTGTGATTCAAAGGCTGTCTAGAGCCCTTTGCTTTCTCTCTGCATGGTCAGCAGACAGACTGGAGTTAGAAAACAGATTTGCCTCATGGAAGAAGTGTGCAGCAGACAGCCAGGAGAGGCAAGGCAGTAAATCTTAGTTCAGTTACTATTTCCACATGTCTGGCAAATGCTCTTGGATGTCCAGGAGTCCAGACAGTCTGAAGCAGATGCCACAGAGTGAGCTGCCTTTTCATACTCTGTTTGGTCTCTCTGTACCAGATTGATGATGCTCATCATGTACACACTAATTTTATATGAGGTGAGCTTGGCTTAAGGGCAGGGAATGAATCTTTATGGGCCATGAGTGGGGACTCCTGAATAACCATGGTGGTCAGTCAATACAACTTATGGGCTGAGACAAATAGACAAATTTTTACCTTATGAAGAGCTTACAAATGTGGTTTTGTAACTCAGGGGACCTGGTTCACTTCCTAAATTCCAATGTTAAGGGGAAACTTGAAATATTAACATTGTAAATTTTAGTCTTTATCATTTAATCTAAATGTCTCAACTATCCTTTAGTATTTTATATGTAAAAACTGTTGTAGTTTAAGAACATAGCTAAAAGTTTTAATGGAATAAACATTTAGACTATAAATATGAAAACATTGCTGTATTTTCTTCAAGAAATTATTACTGGAACTTTTGAAACTTCCCATTTTTTCCATTGGAGTAATATTAGGTTTGCTAACTCAAGTTTTTAATCTCAAAACTAGGAAAGCTGAAGCCTATGTATGGCCATGGCTTTGAGGCCAGACTGGACTACATGGTGAATTTCAGGCTTGTCTGGGATATGGAGTGAGACTGTTTTAACAAAAGAAGGGAATAAAGAAAGAGAGAATGAGAAGAATATAGATAGGTAGATAGATAGATGATAGATAAACAGATGATAGATCAATATAGATAGGTAGATAGATAGATAGACAGACAGATAGATGGTTAGATAAAAGATAAATATAGATAGATGACAGATAGATGATAGATAGATAGACAGACAGGTAGATATTGAAATAACTGTTCTTGCCTTAGACTTACATTTTATTTTGATTCCATTAAAACTGATGGTTTTGAGTTACATTTCTGGAGAGAAAACTCAGTAGATAAAGTCTGTGTTGCATGAAACCTATGTAAAGACACTAGTGTGGTGTTGTGCACTTAATCATCCCCATGCTGGGGAAGTGGAAACAAGCAGGTCCATCAGCTAGCCAACCTGTCCTACTAAGACCAGGTCCCAGTAAGAGACCCTGTCTCAAAATGCAAGGTAGACAGGCTTCTGAGGATGACATTGAAGAAATACACAAGCACGTGCTGGCACACACACACACACACACACACATTCACTGGAGATGATTATTAACGTCGGATCAAGTTTACCAAAGTTTCTGATAATATTTCTTACTCCAAGCTCTCCCTCGAGGTCTTAGCCCTCAACAATAGTTTTATCCAGAGTGTCCGGTGTGAAAATCTTTGCTTCTGATTTTGTGTATTCACTTCATTTTCCCTAGATTTAAATGATGTTCACACAAGGCCATCGAAATTCTCCCCAGATTATGTTTTCTTAACTTAGAGATCCTCTATGTTTTATTGTTGTGTGCCAGCACACTTCAACTTAATTTTGGTTGGCAATTGTTAGTCTTTGATTCTTGGCTGATTCTGATCCCAATCTCCTCGAGAAAGAACTGTATATTTGAATGTTTTAAATCAATTCAGATGCCAGTGATGAAAGCAGTTAAGTAAGAACATGTGCACAGAGCAAGCAATAGACGTGTTTCCTCCCTTCAAGATGGAGAAGGAGGAATGTATAGGGGACTAATGGGGTCCAGCCCTAATAGTCTCCTTTCCAGTGTCTGGAGAAGAATCTATCAACCAGCTGAGAATCTATTCTTAAGGTCAGCGAATCAGTCTACGCACACAAAGTTCTTTGGTCCATTCGATTTAATTCTCTAAATCGTCCCTTGCTTTACAATTATTTTATAAGTATATTTCCCCAAAATCACAATCTTCCCCTCCACCCAGGACACCCAGCCTGAACTTCCTGAAGGAGTGATTGTCCACTATCAGGATCAAATGGAGGGGTGATAAGAATCTCAAAGAGGGCCAATAGTTGTTAATTATCATTTGCAACCCAAAGGGGAAGTGACTAATGAATTAACTAAAGGCTAAATATGGGTAATATCTAAGAAGAGGGATCTTATGTGCACAATTATAATCTTAAATGTGTTTGGTAAAAGATGTTAAAAATCTATAAGTTGCTAGGTCAATGGGAGAAAATAAAACTGTCTTCTTTTTTTCCTGTGGCTCCTATCTGTCCAAGATGTCTGCCATTTTTCTGCAGGTTAGGGGAAAGTGTGCTCAGTCTCTAGGTAACCTGTGTATAGGTAGATGCCTCTGGTGATAGTTAAAGGAGATCTGGAACTGGAGGTAACATTTGGGAACGGAGGAAGTTAAACTTAATTGGCACATCCACCAGGCCTTCTCAAACAGGTAGCCTGGATACTTAAGTCTGTTCTTAGAGAGTACAGAGGTATCTCTGATAAGGTACTTTCATCCATCTGGGGATGGACCTGGCCCGATGCTGCCAATAATGATAATTACAAGGAGGCTTGAACTGGGAGTTCTGGCTGAGTATAGCTGTTAGTGCACAGGTTATCTAAATATTCCTAGAAGTGGTTAGGTAAGGACTTAGAGGTCTAATGTCAGTAAGGCTGTAAGAAGGAAGGGTCTGAGCTAAATTGTATAAAGCTATTATTTAATGTCTACCTGACCTAGGCGGTGTCCCCTTGTGGAATTAGTCAGGAGACTTGTATGTAGGCTGCTATCACGGTTAGTCCTTGAAAGTTGGGCACCTATCTGGGTGTTGTTTCCTGTAGTCCTTGAAAGTGGCTTAGGGAGGTAATCTGATTCCAGAGAAAGCCTTTCCTGAGGCTGTTCTCCAAATACCTGGAATGTGTATGTCCAGAGAGTGATCAGTCCACACTGTTAGCCCTTCTTAGGGGAAAATCAATTGGGAAAACTATGAAAGCACACATGATTTTCATAACAGAATACAGCTGATATATAACAAGCCAAGTAACACCAAAAACTCCTTGGGATTTGGTTTCTTCTGGAGGAATTCCTTGATTCCTCCAGGTAGTGACTTTGCCATAACCAGCTGAGTTCTTATGATATATTCCTGCGACCCGCAGCAGGAATGAATGGCTCATGCACAGCCACACACCTGTATGCCTCTGTGAGTTTACTATAAATGTGTGTGTGTGTGTGTGTGTGTGTGTGTGTGTGTGTGTGTGTGTGCACATGTTTATTGACTTGAAGTTTTACTTCATACTTAGGTCATGAGAGCTTGCTATACATAAGCATTTTAAAGCAGCAACTAATGAGGCAATCCATGTAGTGTATCTGAGTGTCAAAGAGGTTTATTTTGGTGCAACTTACGGACAGCAAATGGATTAGTGGTTACAGGATCCAGGAGAGGTGAGGTGCTGTCCAACACAGATTTTTGGAGAACTCTGACTTGGTCTGCAATCCAGCATCCAGCATCCAGGATCATGAGGTAGCCAAGAAAAAGTGGGCATGTATGCATCTTGGTTCTTAAGGGGTCCCCCATCTTGGCCATGCCCCAGGGCCAGGTCATAGCCAGGTGTGGTAGTTACTTGCTGTCTCACTAGGGGCAGTGCTTCAAGGTCAAAGCTGGAACAGCTACCCACTACAGTATATGATTAAGATTTATCTGCTTGTGCAAGCAATCCTAACTCAACTCATTGGGACCCCAAAATCACAAAGCCATGAAAGTAGAGGGGGGAAGAGTTGGAAGAGGAATGAGACCAGCTGGGATGGAAGGAAGACAAGAGAATGCTATGGATATTGCTCTGTATGCTGTGTTGCTCTGATTGGTTAATAAATAAAATGCTGATTGGCCAGCAGCCAGGCAGGAAGTATAGGTGGGACAAGCAGAGAAAAGAATTCTGGGAAGAGGAAGGCTGAGTAAGGAGTCACCAGCTAGACACAGAGGAAGCAAGATGTGGAGGCAGAATTGAGAAAAGGTACCAAGCCATGTGGCTAGACATAAATAAGAATTATGGGTTAGTTAAAATGTAAGAACTAGTCAGTGGTAGACCTGAGCTAATGGCTGAACAATTTTAATTAATATAAGCTTCTGAGTGATTATTTTATAAGTAGACTGTGAGATTTCAGGGGCTTGGCAGGACCCAGAGAAAGACTTTCCAGCTACAAGAAAAGATGATAGAGAGGTGAGTGTGATCAAAATATAGCATAAATATATATGAAAATGTCACTGAAGCCCATTACTATATATAATTGAGACATACTAATAAAATGTTCTATCTTTTTTTTAACTCCAGGGAATACCTCTAGTGATTACATAGCACTAAGATCCAAAGTGAAGATAGTGCACCTTTGTCTCAGCTGTCATAGTTTATTCTCAACATTGCTCTTATCTGAACCTGGTTCCATGCTATTATCTTTGTGTCCTCAGCTAGAGCTCATTTCCATAGCATTCTTAATAATTGAGTCTGATTATGTGAACATGGATCTACCATCTATAAGAAATTAATTTCTTGGGCTGGAGAGATGGCTAAGAGGTTAAAAGCACAGACTGCTCTTCCAGAGGTCCTGAGTTCAATGCCCAGCAACCACATGGTGGCTCACAACCATCTGTAATGAGATCTGGTGCCCTCTTCTGGCCTGCAGGCATACATGCAGACAAAACACTGTATACAGTATACATAATGAATAAATCTTGAGAAAAAAAATTTTAAAAAAGAAATTAATTTTCTTCTGCTTCCATGTTTGATATAGAATATTTGAAAGCTTATCTTGACACATTCTTTCAGAGTCTTTACCTACTTTTTATAAGTGATAAGACGTTGATGTTAGTCTGTATGCATATTTTCTTTCATTTCTCAGGTTTTTTTTTTTTTTTTTTTTTTTTTTTTTTTTTTTTTTTTTTTGCTTAGAATTCAACGGAGCTCTATGACTTAGAGATCATCAGTTTTGTGATACTATGAATATACTTTCCTTAACTTGATGGATGTAACAGCTAAGCTCCTTTGTGTTAACAACATCTCCATTAATGTGACATTCTCATTAGTTATGATGGCTTCGATGAGAAATGTCCCCATAAACTCACATATTTGAATACTTGGTCCTTAGTTGGTGGCTCCATTTGGGGTAGTAAATGGAATCTTATGAGATGGAGCCTTGGTGGAGGAAGCGTGTTGGTGGGGATAGAGTTTGAGGGTTGAAAGTCTTGTCCTCTTGGTCTCTCTCTGCTTCCTGCATGCTGATAGAATATGATCAGCCAGATACTTGATCCTGTTGCATGCTTGCCTGTGCCTTGAATTCCCAATGAGGATGGATTTTAGCTTTCTGAAACTATGTGATAAAATAAATCCTTTCCTTCTTATGATACTTTCAAGTCATTGTATTTTATTAAAACAACAGAAAAATTAGTCTAATAGATATTTCTGATCTGTCCTGCATTCTAGACAACAGAACTTAGGGTTAGAAAAAAATTGTACAAGTCTTAGAAGTATATTTGTGTTGAGAAATAATGAATAGTAGGATTCATGTAATATCCTCAACCAAAATGGCATGAGCCTTGCAGTGTCAAGTTTTGAAGTCAGTTTTATCCTGGAGGAAAGGATATTATGTAAAGAGACCAAAGTCCTAGGAAGATTGACTTGTGACTTGGAGAATATAGAATTATATATAAAGTAGAAATAGAAAATATAAAATTATTTAAATCCTTGTTTGGATTTCATAATATAATTTTTAGGGGGGTCATTGCTATTCTAACTAAGTTAAGACCTGATTCAGGATTATTTCTTATCAGAGTCCAGCAAGCTTCACAATCCAAGGACATATATATCAGTCTGTCTAAGTAAGGAATGTGGTTATAAGAAACAACTTCATGGAAAGATGAAACAGAGGAAAAAAACACAAAACCCATTATGTTAAAATACTTTGTTGATGGTTTTTCCTGCTATAAAGATTTTTGCATCCAAAACCATAACCCCTAACTTGGTTTGACTTCAGGGAAATTTTTATAAGCAAATCAAACATATTATTGAAGGAACAGTGACTGCTTACAATCTTTCCAACAATGAGTCATTATAGTAACAGGCACTATGAATATTTTGCCTGAATTTTGAACTGTTAAGGGTAGGATTTTCCAATAAAAATGCCATTTTGTGGCTTGCCTACAACTAATATATGACTACTATTACTATTTTATCTCTTAATATTAACATGTTTGAAAAACTAATACCCTACTATCTGACCTCTGTAGCATGAATCTTAAAAAGTTCTTATTAATAAAATCAAACCTGGTGCCAGGTATTGAGGTGAAGCTGGAAGATCAGAGAGACAGAAACAAGCCACAGCTAACCTCACCTGGCCAAACTTCTCAGCTGATCTGTTTCCTCAGACTGGAAGCCTCTGTGTCCTCATATTCGAATGGCTCTCAGCTAAACTGTGCTGTTCAAAACCTAAAAGCTTAACCAGCCAAATGCTGCTAGTTTCTGGCCCTCATGCCTTATATACCTTTCTTCTTTCAGCATCACTCCCTGGATTAAAGGCTCGCTTTCTGGGATTAAAGGCATGAGTCACCATGCTTGACTGTATCCTTGAACAGATAGATGGATTTCTGCCTCTGGAATGCTAGGACTAAAGGCATGTGCTACCACTGCCTATCCTCTATGTTTAATATTGTGGCTGTTCTGTCTCTGACCCCAGATAAGTTTATTAGAGTGCACAATATTTTGGGAGCACAATACCCTCACAGACCTCAGATAAAGAATCAAAGTCATTTCATTCTTCATTTACCAGAGAACAATGCAGACTCTGTATTTCTTACATTATTAATCCTACATAATACTACTTATTGATATAAAACAGAAATTTTTTGTTAGAATAATTTAGTGTTTGATGTTGACTATCTAGGCTTTATATAGACAACAGATTTTTTTTTGTTTTGTTTTGTTTTCTCAAGACAAGTTTTCTCTTTGTGGCCCTGGATGTACTACAACTCGCTTTGTAGACCAGGCCGGCCTGGAACTCAACAGAGAACTGCCTGACACTGCTTTCCAAATTTAAAGTGCATGCCACCACTGCCTGGCAATTAACATGTTTTTAAAAATTGCTTTGTCAGTAAAAGGTTTATCATTTGTCAAATGAAGATGTGTAAAAGCTTACAATACAGACAAGCAAAGACCTTCCTTCTCTAAACTTTATTTCAATATATATTGAACTAATACTATTGATTTAAAAATATTCCATGAGTTATTTATGAGAAAGATATGATTTTAAAAGAAATCTTCTATGGAGTCTCCTCTTACATGGAATGACAATTCCTTAGTTCCCTTCTTCACTCACATTTCATTGGCACCAGTCTGGACAGACAGAAGCTCTTGTATATCTTGTATTTTTGAGAACACTGTGCTGAATTGAGGAGCAACATAAAGAAGCTCTGTGTCTGGGTTTTGGAATGAACCACTGTGTTCTTATACAATTGACATGTCCTCAGATGTAAATAGGAGACAGCAAGCAAATTAATCACAAGGCTAATAAGACAGAAAGTTGTTCTCACTTGTGTTCTTTCAAAGACCCTGGAGAGCACTCTTAGGATATATTAAGATAACACTGGACATCATGTAAAGACAGTATATGTTTAATTCTAATGGAGCAAAAACTATTCCCAGTTTCCACTCTACCTTACCCTCTGTCATATATTACTTTTCACTCTATCACTTGGATACTAAAATGTTCAAAAACAGTTCTTAGATTCATAAATATTAAATGCCTTGATACTGTGAAGATGTAGACAGAGGGAAAGAAACAAAGTTTGATATTCATAGAGTTCACAGCCGATATGCATAATAGATACAAAGTGTTAAGTGAAGAATTGTTTCTCATTAACATTGGTCAAGATGCATGTTAAATCTCTTCTGTCAAGAATATTAAGTTTATACAATGTGTTCAAACACACACACATATGCATGCACATACCTATAAAAGTTCTACACAAGAGAAAACTCAACTGAAGCTTTCTGAGGTTCAACAACAGAAGAGCTTTCTTTTGCATTACCAATGATAAATCAGGGAGCTAAAAACTTCTAAGTTTATTTTTTATAATAATATTGTTTTACTAGCACACTGGTCACATGAATTTTCCAGAGCTACCACAACAGAGTGCTAGTTAGTGACTTAAATTACTACTCTATAAGGCTCCAGGAACCTCCTAATAATCTAAAATGAGGGCAGACATGTCCCCACTGTGTCATTGTACCCTCTGTTGCAAGGTGAGAGAATTCTGCCCAGAAGATTTATAAGCTTCTATTGTTATAGTGCACAGTGATGTACTGACTGGATATAACTAAGACTTGTGGAGATCCTTCACTCTAGGGAGAAACCTGGCCAAATGTCCCAAATGGAGATTTCTCATGCCCATGAGGAACCTTTCTCTATGAGAGCTAATTGAAGTCAAAAGCTGTGGACTATTAGCAGGTAAGGTGTGAAAATCTCTAATGAGACAGTTTCCCATTGATGCTAAGGGTCTGAAGATTCTCTCCTGGATGTAACCAGTTTGTAGCTGAACCTATTTGCATTTGGATCAGAATTAATGCCAGTAGGGATAGAGATTACAGACTTCAAAGCAGGGGAATTTTCATCATTGGCATTCTAAGTGCTTTGCACACTAAAGGAACTAAGCAATTAGAGCAGAAAGTCCACTTCTGTAGTTCTTCAGAATGCTGAAAGAACTGAGTATTTGAGTAATGGTGTATTCATTGTATTTCTGAATGGTCTTTTGCATTTAGAATATTTAAGATAGTAAAATGTCCCTATATATCCTGCATACAATTCTCCTTTCATTAATACTTTAAATTACTATGATATATCTATCACAATTAATGAACCAAGATTGAAGCCCATGCATTTCCAGATTTCTTTAACTTCTCCTCCTTTTCTATTTTCAGGATCCTCCCAAGATAGCACAGTACACTTATATGACAATCTCCTAGGTCTTAGTCTATCAGGCTTTGAGATAGGGAACCAAACAGGTCTTCCTGGGTTTCTTTGTACACAAAGAACATTAATTGGATCTAATGTTGTCAGGTTGTGAGTAAAAAGTGTCCTTAGAAAAGACCTCAGCTTGTGATGGTCAAGGTTGTATTTTTCTGGAGCTCCTGTTGGGGTAAAACTGTCACAAAATAGTAGTTTTCCCCAATGATATCAGTTTACTAGCTTATCTTATTTGACTATTGCAGAGAAAATTTCACCACCTTTAAAATCACATGGTTTTGTAGTAGTGCTGGCAAAATGGTACTGCATATGTGAATGAGCTTTTCTGCGTATAGGTTCTTATGGCTGGTTATCTGCAATATATGGAATTAAAATCCTTTTCCAGAATAATGTCACTGCCATTTCACATTCCACTTTGCAAAGAATATGTTCCTGTGTTCTGAATATAGGGTACATTTGTGCTCATTCCTCTGTGTGACCTATAGGTACAACTAATTCTATGACTTCTTATCTTGCTAGGATTAGCTGCTTTGCAGCTAAATGCTGAATCTAAAGAGTAAATAAACTTTGCAAACTATAGTCAGTTTCTCATGAAACACTGCATTAGAAAACCCAGAGAACCTCAGAACATAAAATTATGTATGTATCAGTACTGACTCATGGATTATACATGCTTTTGCCCAATCTAGTGGCATAGTGTGCATTTTGAAATACCCTGTGTTTGTGCACACATATAATGCACATAAAGACACTGGATTGCATGATGTAAGGACACTTTTGCTTGTTATTTGTTTGATGGCCAATTATTATTAACCACTTCATTGTGCTCAGCAGCATCTGAATTTAATCCTCCCCCACCCCAATTACTCCTCAGGTGTGGGGTCACAGCCTTTCTCTACTTGTTTGTAGGGATAAAGTACCTAATTAAAAATGTCAGTAGTAGTGAAGGACTAGGAGTGAGATGGGCTCTTTGGTAGGCAGACAGAGGGAGTGGGGCCATGGCTAGGAACTAAAGGTGGAGAGCATCAAAGATGGAATGCTTCCTCTTTAGCCTCTTGACCTGAGACAAAAGTCTTCCAGCTTAAAACAAAGGCATTGTAGGCTTTTGTCTTGCACTAGCAGGCCCCCTGCTGGTAGACTGACTCAACAAGTTCAAGGCTGAATCAGGACATGTTACACAACAGTTCTGGGCCAATCAACCATTCTGACTTTCTTCAAACTGACAACCCTGAATTAGGGAGGAAGACCCTTTAAAACAAACAAACAAACAAACAAACGAACGAACGAACGAACGAACGAACGAACAAACCAACAAATGCTCCAAGAAGAGACTAGATTTTTCAGCTACTGAAGTCCCCTCTGCTTTGTGGAGGGTATCTTTCTCTTTATGGCTGCTGTGTGTGTGTGTTTCCTCACCCACAATAAATGCCTTTCTTCAGCTGTTGGTTCTGCCTGTTCCTTGTGGTGTTTGCAATTTCTCTACTGCTACCTTTCATGCTTGAGACTCTTTTCCTGCCCTTTAATTCTTTAGCTGGCAGAGAAAACAAACCCAATTAAGGCCCCTAGACCATATAAGTAGAGAGAATATCAAAGCCCAAATCTGGTTAATGTAAACTTGAGCTTTTAGGCAAGAGGCTTGATTGCAAAGCAGGGTCTCTGACGATGTGGGCCCTCCTCAGCTTACATAAAAACTTGGAGAGAATGACACTGACAGACAGGTATGTGAGAATCACTTCCAGGTTTTTATCTGCACCACACCCCCAACTAGTTTTCCAAACAGAGAATGATTGGGAGCCTTTAAAATGTCTATTGTAATAATGATCCTCTTTGTCACTTTCTTTTTCCTGACATAAAATATAAATGTGAAAAAAGCCACAGGAGATTTGGGTCCTAGTAAGTATGGTGACCATTTTCTTCCTCAAGTCAGAGAAGTTGTCTTATTGACAAACTCACTCAGTTCCTGACTGGTCAGTTTGGCTTGGAAAACAAGTACCTTATAATCTGCTAAGGTTATCTTCTTTTTGGAAACTTCTAGAAACCCTCATCTTTCTTCTTTTAAAAATCTCATATAGAATTTATGATTCTTAAAAAAAAAAATGATGCATATTTTCTTTTTGAGAGTTGTAGGGCCTAACCAAAATTAAACACAGTGCATTCTCCCTGGAATCTCAGGATACCCTAAGAGATTTCCTTCCATCCTCATGGTTATATCTGCTGCTGACAGCTGGTCCATACAATTTCCCAGCAGGAGCTGACCTCTTTAAAAATACAATCCGTCAGTGTGCTTCCAGACTTTCATAGTGGTGTCTCAATCTGTATCACTCAAAAACACTATGCTGGAGAACGGTGATTAAAAATTGAAAAGAGATCATAAATAAACGTAGAGGCTGTTGCTGTCCTAAGTAAAATAGTTCATGTCAGTACTAGAAGTAGAAATTAAATAAATCCACTCTACTAAATAAATAAATAAATAAATAAATGCCCAAGTTATTGCATTTTGAAGGCATTAGAGCGTTCACATGAGATCATCACAAAGCCTGGGTGTCCATCAAACAAAAACTTTCATTTCAGTTTCTTGTTGTACTGTTTTGAAGAGAGAGCTCTGTCCACCAAGAGAAGATATGTTTGCAGCAAGAGACACTGTGCCTCTGTTCTGACAGGACGAGTGACAGTGGACCAGACCATGCATGGGACCTAAGTGTTCTCTGGACACCATGGGTGAAAACAGCTTCATCAGCTTCCAAAACAAGTATTAGGATCACTGCAGATATCTCTGCAAATTAAAGCCTTATCTTCCAAGCTGATTCCAGACAACAATGTTGAAGGGGCCACACCCAGAGGAGCCTGCTGTTCCTACTATGACAACACAGCCACAAATCATGCACTGCAGATGCCCAAGGGAGAGCATACAATGTGGAGGAGCCATAATCCAGTCTTTCTGTGAGTCTAGAGAGTCAAAAGTGACTTAGTCTGCTTAAAAAAAAACTTCTGCCTCCCAGGAAAAGGTAGAGTTGTTCTCTCCTAAGATCCTTCTTTCTTTGGACAACACACACACACACACACACACACACACACATTATAATTATTGCTAAAATCTATTTAAAAGGAAAATAGTAAGTCTATAAAATGGACAATCAAACACAGCAGCACCAGTATAGTGTGACTGAAAAAACAAAGTTCTGAAGCATTCTGTTCTTTTTGTTTTGTTGTTTTTGTTTGTTTGTTTTTTCTGAGAGGAGGTCACAAGGTCAGGGGTTGACCTGGGAGACTGGGAAGTGAGTGTGATCATGATCAGTGTGCATTATGGGAAATTCTCAAATAATCAATAAAAAATATGTTGGAGAAAAAAAGAATGATGTTCTAATTATCTGATTCCTGTATGGACTTTCTTCAGCAATATAGGCCCACCCTCAACACCTGAGATGTAACCAAGGGTGACAGTGATAGCCTATACTGTTTTGGGTGTCATCTGGAAAGAAGGAAGGAAGGAAAGAGGGAGAAAGGAAAGAGGGAAGGAAGGGAGGAAGGAAGGAAGGAAGGCAGGCAAATAGGAGTATGGCAGCACTGGATCTGGTGATAATTCTCCTGGTTGCAAGCTATCTTGGCTGATGTTATCATGGTTAGGAACGTGTATGTGAACAGCCAGTGGCTGCGTCAGAAAGCCAAGCACTGGGAATAGCCAGTCTCACTGTTCATATGCAACTTGACCTTAAGATAACAACTCATTGCTTAATACTTCAGAGGGCTATATTCTCAACAAGCTAATTATGCCCTACTAGATTCTAGCAGCACCACCAACAGGGCCAGCTTTCTAGTCTGTGAGCCTTTTGGGAGCACATTTAAATCATTGCATCTGGAAAAAACAATGAATTACTTTTTGAGAGTGGCACATTCATGTTTTGAGAGTTTTGCTAAAAATTTCTCTAATTTCAAAATAAAACCCAATATTTACCATTTTTAATACATTCAGCTGCTGAGGAATGAAGCTATGAATGTAAACCCTGGATCAAATAAAAAAGTGTAGTTGAAATCAGAAATTGTATAGTTAAGTGATAGTAAGTGCTTGATGTATCACAGCCTCTGAGATGTAACTAAAGCTAAGAAAGAACCTGACGATGTTCAAT